>NC_052616.1:46828022-47092153 GCF_016545825.1 Eucalyptus grandis | reverse complement strand
TTTGAATATTAAATAAGTTCATGTCAAATCAACCCGGGAGAGGAAGGGGGGGTGGAGTTTGGTCCCTACCTCCAAGGTTTGAGGATAGGGCCAGGCCACACGGCAAAAGAGAGAGAGAGAAAAAAAAAAGGAGAATGTCTTACCGATGGTGCTTTTATGTGAAAATTAATGTCTTCTATCTTTTTTTTTTTTTTTTTTTTTTTTTAAGGTTCAAAATAGATGGAGGGTTTTGTTTTTTGGGGCAAAACTAGGGGATCAATGGAATTTTACATGTTCTAATGGCACCTTTTCATCCCATTTTGATGCATGTAAAGTAAATCCATTAAAAGTTTACACGATTTGAAAAGTGAAAAGAGTGGAGTTGAGATAATGTAATTAGAGGTGTTGTCATGTGACACACCTTGATGGCCCAAAAACAGAAAAATAAATAGTGTATCTTTCCTATAGGGGCCGTATAAAGTCCTTGGATCTTTAATTTGCCTCATCAAGTCGTCAAATATACATGGATTTTCTATTAAATCTTTCCTACCCTGAATTTGGTTACTTGGAGCTCTTGTGTTCACCAAAGAGGGCAAGAATCCAACATGAAAAGGACCTTTGGCCGTCGTGGACTATCAATTGATCAACGACCATAACTAGGCCACGAGCAACAAAATTTTTCAATAAGATCGTTATGAACAAGCTTTTCACGTTAGACTCTTGCCACCTTCGATGGACATTTGATGCAGCCCGCATTGAATACCAGCTTTCTCGACCAAGAAGATCGGCCCGCATTCAAGCTTGACGAAACCTCTTATTGATGAAGTTGTCGATTGTTGATGAAGTTCGATGAAGTTGTCGATTCAACCGAGAAGCCGTATCGATATCTTGAGTCCATCCCGGAAGCTTGAAAGAAGACACCTTGGGAGCCATGAAGACGTTATGCTTTTACTAGTTTCTAGTTTCTATGCTCTTTACTATTTTTCTAGTTTTAGAGTTCTTTAATGCTTTCAAGTTTCTCGGTTTTGACTTTCTAGATTCAATGTTTTCCTAGTTTCAATGCTCTGTCTTTATTTCGTTGACGATATAAGCCATCCAATTCCTTGTACAAGATGGAGGACTTTTGATGAATGAAAACTTTGATTTCAAGCAAGTATCGTGAACCTTGCAGAGTTCATACCCTTGAAAACCTAGAAGAGTTTTCACTCCATCCTTCAAGAGTCGGAGCTTTTTGAAAATCTACATCCTTGAAAAGTTGCAGTCATCGATCTAGAAGAATCAGTGCCCTCTCAACTTCCTTGGAGGCCTAGAAGAGCAACCAACGAAGTTTCTATCTTTTCCTGTTCTGTTCATTATTTTCACCCACTTCCAACCCAAATTCGACCATTCTACAGTGCTTATTTCAAAAAACCCAAAACAGAGAAATTGTAGATCCAGAAGTCTTTGTTCATTTGGCTATCATATTAGGTCGATTCAATCTGTATTGACAAATATATGACTGTTCTCCTGAGCTTGCACAAAGCTGAAATTTTTATTCGTCCTGTTTCTCGTGTGCGAGTCACTCTCCCGATCCTACTGTTTGAGAAAGCCTAACCTTGGCCTACATCAACATCTCAGCTTCGGCAAAAGTAAGAACTTAGTGTTTTTACCCTATTAAAGTAAATGGCATCACATAGAAGAATGATTTCTAGGACTTAAAGCATATGCCCAACCATCGAACACAATGTTAATCATCGAGCCCCGGCCATGGATAAAGCTAGACAGACATTCATCGTGTCTCAAACCTTTAAAATAATTAGGCGCATGTCTTAATCCCTGAATCGTGATTGACACTAAACACCATCCTTGGAAAATTCGATCAATGAGGGGTCTCAGATCCCAGCTTCTTCCATTTTTATCCATAGTAGAAGACAAAGTAAGGAAATGATGTACGTTGATAACAAGATAGCCCACTTTATGGGAATTCTCGATCTATAATATTCTCCTATTAACTTAATTGTTTTTTGGAGTTGATCTATTGTTATGGCGCCTTTTCTATCACATATAAGGAAAATATGCCAAATTATGTGTTTACATAATCAAAATGTAAATGTTCAATTTGGTGCGCCAACACCCTATAAGATCTTATTATATACATCGTTAAACAATTTATAGGAATTCAAATGCCTAGTATAATTAGCATATTAGGTCACGTGGTAACTAATCATGTGAAGACGTGAAAAGATTTCGACAAGCTTTGAAAGTTATAATTTCATTGTAGTGAAGATTTCCTTAGTAATCCTATAAAAAGCTTACTGGCTTTGTCATCTGAAAGAATTACTATTTATTGATTAGAAACCTTCCTAAGTCTCTTTACTGGCAGATGAGCTTCGACTTGGAAAATGGAGCACTATCATAAGGTAATACTTTCTCAACAAAGCATATTATTTTTAGCTCATTTACAAATACAGACAAAAAAATGCAATTAAAGAATTTAAAACGATCAAATTTGTCAATTGTGAAGTAGAGTCGCGAGTGCCATGACATGGGGTGTGGTACATGTAGCAAGACATGGCGCACAAGAGACGTTTCAAGAAGATTATTCCATGGAAAATCTCGACGGCACTAAAATTTTCCACATGCAAGGGACCACCACCATTGAAATTTTGTGTCTCAATAATGCCAATTTAAGAAGACTTTGACTTTGACTTTATAGAGAGGACCGTGTTGACCACTGCACAATACAAAAAGGGCTTTATCATAAGCGGAAATGCTTTTTGAGCCTAGTCCATGCACATGTTGGGCCTTCGAGCAGCATGCTTTAAGACCAAACCTCGCTCTATATTTTCTTTTTAATGGTGGGATCAATTTTTTTTTTCTTTTTTTCCTTCTATAATTTGGATCGTCCCTTAATTTAATCGTATCTTGTATCTTGTATTCATATATAGTATCTTAGTATATAAGTAACTTTTGGAATTTCTCATGCGTTTTTTTTTTAAGGTTCAAAGTAGATGGAGGGTTTTGTTTTTTGGGGCAAAACTAGGGGATCAATGGAATTTTACATGTTCTAATGGCACCTTTTCATCCCATTTTGATGCATGTAAAGTAAATCCATTAAAAGTTTACACAATTTGAAAAGTGAAAAGAGTGGAGTTGAGATAATGTAATTAGAGGTGTTGTCATGTGACACACCTCGATGGCCCAAAAACAGAAAAAGAAATAGTGTATCTTTCCTACAGGGGTCGTATAAAGTCCTTGGATCTTTAATTTGCCTCATCAAGTTGTCAAATATGCATGGCTTTTCTATTAAATCTTTCCTACTCTGAATTTGGTTACTTGGAGCTCTTGTGTTCAACGAAGAGGGCAAGAATTCAACATAAAAAGGACCTTTGGCCGTCGTGAACTACAATTGATCAACGACCATAACTAGGCCACGATCAACAAAATTTTTCAATAAGATCGTTATGAACAAGCTTTTCACGTTAGACTCTTGCCACCTTCGATGGACATCTCAGCTCCGGCAAAAGTAATACTCGTAAGAACTTAGTGTATTTACCCTATTAAAGTAAATGGCATCGCATAGAAGGATGATTTCTAGGACCTAAAGCATCTGCCCAACCATTGAACACAATGCTTAATCATCGAGCCCCAGCCATGGATAAAGCTAGACGGACATTCATCGTGTCTCAAACCTTTAAAATAATTAGGCGCATGTCTTAATCCCTGAATCGTGATTGACACCAAACACCGTCTTTGGAAAATTTTATCAATGAGGGGTCTCAGATCCTAGCTTCTTCCATTTTTATCGATAGTAGAAGACAAAGTAAGGAAATGATGTACGTTTGATAACAAGATAGCCCACTTTATGGGAATTCTCGATCTATAATATTCTCCTATTAACTTAATTGTTTTTTGAGTTGATCTGTTGTTTCGGCGCCTTTTCTATCACATATAAGGAAAATATGCCAAATTTTATGTTTACATAATCCAAATGTAAATGTTCAATTTGGTGCGCCAACACCCTATAAGATCTTATTATATACATCGTTAAACAATTTACAAGAATTCAAATGCCTAGTATAATTAGCATATTAGGTCATGTGGTAACTAATCATGTGAAGACGTGAAAAGATTTCGACAAGCTTTGAAAGTTATAATTTCATTGTAGTGAAGATTTCCTAAATAATCCTATAAAAAGCTTACTGGCTTTGTCATTTGAAAGAATTACTATTTATTGATTAGAAACCTTCCTAAGTCTCTTTACTGGCAGATGTGCTTCGACTTGGAAAATGGAGCACTATCATAAGGTAATACTTTCTTGACCAAGCATATTATTTTTAGCACATTTACAAATATAGACAAAAAATGACATTAAAGAATTTAAAATGATCAAATTTGTCAATTCTGAAGAAGAGTCATGAGTGCCGTGACATGGGGTGTGGTACATGTAGCAAGACATCGCGCACAAGAGACGTTTCAAGAAGATTATTCCATGGAAAATCTTGACAACACTAAAATTTTCCACACGCAAGGGACCACCACCATGGAAATTTTGTGTCTCAATAATGCCAATTTGAGAAGACTTTGACTTTAACTTTATAGAGAGGACTGCGTTGACCACTACACAATACAAAAGGGGCTTTATCATAAGTGGAAATGCTTGGCCAGCCTAGTCCATGCACATGTTGGGCCTTCGAGCTAGCATGCTTTAAGACCAAACCTCGCTCTATATTGTCTCTTTAATGGTGGGATCAAAAAAAAAATTTCTTTTTTTTCCTTCTTTAATTTGGATCGTCCCTTAATTCAACCGTTTCTTGTATCTTGTATTCATATATAGTATCTTAGTATATAAGTAACTTTTGGAATTTCTCATGCGTTTTTTTTTTTTTTTTTTTTAAGGTTCAAAGTAGATGGAGGGTTTTGGTTTTGGGGCAAAACTAGGGGATCAATGGAATTTTACATGTTCTAATGGCACCTTTTCATCCCATTTTGATGCATGTAAAGTAAATCCATTAAAAGTTTACATAATTTGAAATGTGAAAAGAGTGGAGTTGAGATAATGTAATTAGAGGTGTTGTCATGTGACACACCTCGATGGCCCAAAAACAGAAAAAGAAATAGTGTATCTTTCCTATAGGGGCCGTATAAAGACCTCGGATCTTTAATTTGCCTGATCAAGTCATCAAATATATATGGCTTTTCTGTTAAATCTTTCCTACTCTGAATTTGGTTACTTGGAGCTCTTGTGTTCAACGAAGAGGGCAAGAATCCAACATGAAAAGGACCTTTGGCCGTCGTGAACTATCAATTGATCAACGACCATAACTAGGCCACGAGCAACAAAATTTTTCAATAAGATCGTTATGAACAAGCTTTCCACGTTAGACTCTTGCCACCTTCGATGGACATCTCAGCTCCGGCAAAAGTAATACTCGTAAGAACTTAGTGTATTTACCCTATTAAAGTAAATGGCATCGCACAGAAGGATGATTTCTAGGACCTAAAGCATCTGCCCAACCATCGAACACAATGCTTAATCATCGAGCCCCGGCCATGGATAAAGCTAGACCGACATTCATTGTGTCTCAAACCTTTAAAATAATTAGGCGCATGTCTTAATTCCTGAATCGTGATTGACACCAAACACCGTCCTTGGAAAATTTTATCAATGAGGGGTCTTACATCCCGGCTTCTTCCATTTTTATCCATAGTAGAAGACAAAGTAAGGAAATGATGTACGTTGATAACAAGATAGCCCACTTTATGAGAATTCTCGATCTATAATATTCTCCTATTAACTTAATTGTTTTTTGAGTTGATATGTTGTTTCGGCGCCTTTTCTATCACATATAAGGAAAATATGCCAAATTTTATGTTTACATAATCAAAATGTAAATGTTCAATTTGGTGCGCCAACACCCTATAAGATCTTATTATATACATCGTTAAACAATTTATAGGAATTCAAATGCCTAGTATAATTAGCATATTAGGTCACGTGGTAACTAATCATGTGAAGACGTGAAAAGATTTCGACAAGCTTTGAAAGTTATAATTTCATTGTAGTGAAGATTTCCTTAGTAATCCTATAAAAAGCTTACTGGCTTTGTCATTTGAAAGAATTACTATTTATTGATTAAAAACCTTCCTAAGTCTCTTTACTGGCAAATGAGCTTCGACTTGGAAAATGGGGCACTATCATAAGGTAATACTTTCTCAACAAAGGCATATTATTTTTAGCTCATTTACAAATACAGACAAAAAAATGACATTAAAGAATTTAAAACGATCAAATTTGTCAATTCTGAAGAAGAGTCATGAGTTGCCGTGACATGGGGTGTGGTACATGTAGCAAGACATCGCGCACAAGAGACGTTTCAAGAAGATTATTCCAAGGAAAATCTTGACAACACTAAAATTTTCCACACGCAAGGGACCACCACCATTGAAATTTTGTGTCTCAATAATGCTAATTTGAGAAGACTTTGACTTTGACTTTATAGAGAGGACCGTGTTGACCACTACACAATACAAAAGGGGCTTTATCATAAGCGGAAATGCTTTTTGAGCCTAGTCCATGCACATGTTGGGCCTTCGAGCCAGCATGCTTTAAGACCAAACCTCGCTCTATATTTTCTTTTTAATGGTGGGATCAATATTTTCTTTTTTTCTTTTTTTTTCCTTCTTTAATGTGGGTCATCCCTTAATTTAATCGTATCTTGTATCTTGTATTCATACATAGCATCTTAGTATATAAGTAACTTTTGGAATTTCTCATGCGTTTGTTTTTTTTTTAAAGGTTCAAAGTGGATGGAGGGTTTTGTTTTTTGGGGCAAAACTAGGGGATCAATGGAATTTTACATGTTCTAATGGCACCTTTTCATCCCATTTTGATGCATGTAAAGTAAATCTACATTCGACGCAAAAAAAAATAAAGTAAATCCATTAAAAGTTTACACGATTTGAAATGTGAAAAGAGTGGAGTTGAGATAATGTATTAGAGGTGTTGTCATGTGACACACCTTGATGGCCCAAAAACAGAAAAAGAAATAGTGTATCTTTCCTATAGGGGCCATATAAAGTCCTCGGATCTTTAATTTGCCTGATCAAGTCGTCAAATATACATGGCTTTTCTATTAAATCTTTCCTACTCTGAATTTTGTTACTTGGAGCTCTTGTGTTCAACGAAGAGGGCAAGAATCCAACATGAAAAGGACCTTTGGCTGTCGTGAACTATCAATTGATCAACGACCATAACTAGGCCACGAGCAACAAAATTTTTCAATAAGATTATTATGAACAAGCTTTTCATGTTAGACTCTTGCCACCGTCGATGGACATCTCAGCTCCGGCAAAATAATTCTCTTAGGAACTTAGTGTACTTACCCTATTAAAGTAAATGGCATCGCATAGAAGGATGATTTCTAGGACTAAAAGCATATGCCCAACCATCGAACACAATGCTTAATCATCGAGCCCTGGTCATGGATAAAGCTAGACAGACATTCATCGTGTCTCAAACCTTTAAAATAATTAGGCGCATGTCTTAATCCCTGAATCGTGATTGACACCAACCACCGTCCTTGGAAAATTTTATCAAGGAGGGGTCTCAAATCCCGGCTTCTTCCATTTTTATCCATAGTAGAAGACAAAGTAAGGAAATGATGTACGTTGATAACAAGATAGCGCGCTTTATGGGAATTCTCGATCTATAATATTCTCCTATTAACTTAATTGTTTTTTTAGTTGATCCATTGTTTTGGCCCCTTTTCCATCACATATGAGGAAAATATGCCGAATTTTGTGTTAACATAATTGATACGTAAATGTTTAATTAGGTGCCCCAACACCTTTTACGATCTTATTATATACACGTTCAAACATTTTATAGAAATTCGAACACCTAGTATAATTGGCATATCAGACCATGTAAGTAACTAATCATGTGAAGACGTGAAAAGATTTCGACAAGTTTTGAAAGTTATAATATCCTTATAATGAATATTTTGTCTTAGTAATCCTATAAAAAGCTTATTGGCTTTGTCATCATAAGGAATTACTAATTATTGATTAGAAAATTTCCTAAGTCTCTTTATTGACAAAAGGGATTCGACTTGTCAAGTCTTGCACTGTCATTTGATAATATTTTAATCTCATTTATAAATACCACCATGGAAATTCTGTGGCCTAATAATGCCATTTTAAGAAGACTTTGACTTTGACCTTATATAGAAGACCCGTGTTGATTACTTCACTATACAAAAGGGGCTTTATCATAAGTGAAAAATGCTAAATTGTAAAATAGAAAGGCATTAGTTCCCCCAACTCCTTTGTTTCCACTTGTTCTTTCATTCCTCCCTTGGCTTTTTTTCGCCCCTTTGCCCTCCTGACCAACGCGATATCTTCCTCCATTTTTAAAAATGTCTTCGTGCTTGATAGCATGGCGCTGGACTCTTGTGATGAGAATGGCCATGCCGTGTCTAAAATGTGCTGGATTTTATGTTTATATAACCAAAAAGTAAATGTTCAATTGAGTGCCTTGACATCCTCTAAGACCTTTTATTACATGTTAAAAACAATTTACAATAATTCAACCGCCTGGTATAACGAGCATATTAAGGGTGGGTTTGGTTCGACTTTAAAAATGGATTTTGGATACAATGCAAATACTAAAAGCCAAAAGCCTTTTGGGAAATGCAAATTATGTTTGGTAAAAACTCATTTGCAAAACAACTATGGGTGAAGTAATTTTTGGTAAACAAAATTTCACAAAGATTTTTTACTATAATTTTTTTATAAAAAAGAAATCAAATCTTTCACCGGCTCCGACGAAGGGTTTGGGCCATCGGCGAGCTAGATCTAGTGCCAGCCGCTGAGGTCGCATGACCTGCAGTGACCCTCAGTGAGAGTCGCGTGACCCCAGGCTTGAGGTCGTGCGACCCCAGGCGACCGTCGCCAAGCAGTTGCACGACCTCATGCGGCCATATCATGGTCGCACAACCTCGTTGCCTGCCTTCGCAAAGAAGATGAACAATAACAAGGGGCAAAATTAAAAAAACTAAAGAATTGGTAAGGATAGTTTTGGAAAAAAATTATTTAACCATAGTTTCAGCATTTTGCAAATGCTACTTTGAAAAGCTAGTTTCTATTTGCTTTGAGCTTTTAGCATTTCCAAGTCCAGCATTTGGCCAATAGCTACTTCGAAAGGTTTGTCAAATACCATAACATTTCCCCAAGGGGCTTTGGAGGCCGAAAGCTCCTTGAGAAATCTGAACCAAATGCACCATAAGTCATGTAAGAAACTAGTCATGTGAAGAAGTAAAAAGATTTCAACAGGATTGAAAGTTATAATTTTGTCATAATGAAAGTTTCCTAATAATCCTATTAAAAGCATAAAAGCTTTGTCGTGGAGAATTTTTAATTTTCGATAGCCAAGTTATGAATTTTTATCTGTGCTTTTAATGGATGAATCAACATTACAATCACCCTAATTCTCTCTACTAGCATATGAAATATAAAGAATATGTCTTTTTTCGTTCTTTAGCTCATTTACAAATACCAACAAAAATTGCAATCAAAGAATATAAGAAACTCAAATTCAGAAGTTGTCAAATCGAGTTATTAGTGCTGTGACATGGAATTAGTACATGTGGCATGACATCGCGGTGCAAGAGGACCTTTAAAGAAGACTTTTTCTTGGAAATTTTATGGCAATAAAAGTTTTTTCACACCCAACTAACCCGGCCAAGACAATGAAAAGAAAAAGAATACCATATATGTAACCCCAATAATGTCGTTTCATGAAAACTTTGATTTCTACCAAACCGCGTCTTTTCTTTCCCTTTTCAATTGGAGCAATAAAATACTTGACAAGCATTTCTTTTAAATTAATCATCCGCAAGTAATGGAGAGATTAATTTCGAAGAAGAGTTTTCCACTGAAATTTCTATGGCACTAATAATTTTTCACACTCAACTAACCCCACCAAGGCTCTTTCCCATGGAGATTTGGTGATCTTGATTATTTTATTTTAAGAAGACTTTGACTTTGACCTTTAAGAGAAGGCTCACGTGATGAGTTCACACTACAAAAGGGCTATATAAGTGGAAGGACTCTCCTCCACCACCAATAAACTCACTCGCCTGCTAAATTACAGAATGGCGTGGCATCATATCCTTCACCTCCTTTGTTTTCACTTTTTCTTACATTCCTCCCTTCGATTTGCTTTGCCCCTTTGCCCTCCTGACCAACGCGATGCCTTACTCCATTTTAAGAATTCCTTCGTGCTTGATAACAAGGCATCAGACCATTGTTATCAGAATAACTTCCTCTCCTTCTATCCAAATATAAACATTGTCAAGTCTTATCCAAAGACAAATTCATGGTACAAGGGCGTGGATTGCTGCTTATGGGATGGTGTCGCTTGTGATGGTGCCACTGGTAATATCATCAGTCTTGATCTTACTTGCAGTTGGCTTCGTGGCACTCTCCATTCCAATAGTTCTCTCTTTCTTCTTCGCCATCTTTGGAAACTCAACCTTTTCGGTAATGACTTTACTGGCTCTCACATTTCATCTAATCTAAGTGCATTTGCAACATTGACTCATTTGAATCTCTCTACTTCATCCTTTTCGGGTTCTGTTCCCAGTGAAATCTCCCGCCTCTCCAAGTTGGTGTCGCTTGATCTCTCTTATAATTATTTTTTCGACACAGACTCGTCCTCTTCTCTCAAATTGGAAAATTCAATTTTCACAATGCTTGTTCAAAATCTAACAACATTGAGAAAGCTTGTTCTTGATGAAGTAAACATGTCCATGGTTTCACCAAAGTCCTTTGCGAATTTGTCTTCTTCTTTGACAGATTTAAACATTAATGATTGTTCCTTACGTGGGATATTTCCAGATACCGTTTTTCGATTACCGAGCCTTACTACTCTCAACATAAATTACAATCCTAACATTTCCGGGATTCTTCCCAAATTCAATTGGACTAGTCCTCTCCAGCATTTGTCTCTCTTGTCTACAGGCTTTTCTGGAGAAATACCCAATTCAATCGGTACCTTGAAGAGTTTAACAGTTTTAGTTCTTGTAGAGTGCGAATTCACAGGACACATCCCATCATCATTAGCATATCTCCAGCAACTCCAAATTCTACATATTTGTTGGAATAACTTTAGCAAGGCTGTAGAGTTTGAAATCTTTACAAAGCTTAAAAATCTCCGAGTGCTTTATGTTTCTCAAGAGCTAAACCTAAACTACAGTACACCGAAGTATACATTCCCAAAGCTTGAAATGTTGCATTTGTATTCTTGCAATTTGACCAAATTTCCCTATTTCTTGAATTCATTGAAAAGGTTAAGAATCTTAAGCCTCTCTTCAAATAGACTTACTGGGGTGATCCCGATGTGGTTTTGGGGAATAAGCCATGATACATTAGACACCTTAATTCTTTCTAATAACGTTTTGAAGGGAGGTATACAACTATTGCACTGGAAGAGATTGTCATATATTTACCTTAGGAACAACTCATTCGAAGGACCACTCCCCATTCTTCCTCTTTCAACTGTGCTATTTTATGCCTCCAACAATCGTTTCACCAATGAGATTCCCTCTTGGATTTGCCAGTTTAGTTCACTCAAATATTTGAAATTATCTAACAATAATCTCTCTGGGAATTTGCCATCATGTTTTGGTAACATAACTAATCTCCTATCTCTAGACTTGAGCAGTAATAAATTACAAGGACTATTACCGCGCTCTCTAGTTAATTGTGTGAACTTATCGATGCTACATCTCGGTCACAACGAGTTCAGTGATATCTTCCCACATTGGCTAGAAGCACCACAAATGTATGACCTTGATTTGCAATCGAACAAATTTTATGGTAAGATCAACCTTACTGTCTTTGGACCCTCCTTTCCCGCTCTTGAATTTTTAGTTATTTCCAACAATAATTTCACTGGGTCATGGCCCATCGGGTTTTTCTCAAACACCTCATTAGCTATTATAGATTTGTCCAACAATAAGTTTGGAGGGCCAATTCCACTTCCATCTCCTATCACATTTTATTATTCCATTGCAAGTAATGAGATAATTGGAAAGATCCCCTCTTTGATATGCAATGCCACTGAGCTCAAGATTATTGACTTGTCCAACAACAGTTTAATGGGTAGCTTGCCTCGGTGCTTAACAAATTTTAGCACCGATCTATCAGTTTTGAACTTGAGAATGAATTACCTCGAGGGCACAATTCCTCAATTTTTTTCTTCGAGAAGTGGTTTAATGACTCTTGACTTGAGTCGAAATCGATTTGAAGGCACATTGCCCAGATCGCTTGTCAAATGTAGACATCTGGAAGTTTTGGATCTTAGTCACAATCAAATAGATGATACATTTCCAAGATGGTTGGGAACACTCCCAGAACTAAAAGTTCTCGTTTTGAGGTCCAACAATTTGAAGGATCTTTTGGATATTCCCAAGGGGAGATCACCTCTTTAGCAAGTTACATATTTTGGACCTCTCCAATAACAACTTCAGCGGTCCTTTGCCTGCCAACTTGATGATGAACCTTAAAGGCATGATGAATGACGAAAATGTGCAAGACACATCATTGTATATGACACGATCTTTTGGACAGGGGACATACGAGAATTCGGTGGCCGTGATGATGAAAGGGCTAGAGGTTGAGCTAGTGAGGATCTTGACCTTCCTCACAATTATTGACTTGTCGTGCAACTCTTTTCAAGGGAATATCCCCGAAGTTATTGGACATCTTCATTCTCTAGTAGGGCTCAACCTTTCTCATAACCATCTTTCGGGTTCCATTCCACAAACTCTAGGGAATTTGACTAATCTTGGATGGCTTGATCTTTCTTCGAACAAGTTTAGTGGGTTGATTCCTCGACAATTCGGAGATTTGGCATCCCTCGGGTACTTAAACCTCTCGAAGAACAAACTCACCGGTCGAATTCCACAAGACAATCAATTGAGCACATTTTCAAGTGACTCATTTAGTGGGAATCAAGGCTTATGTGGAACTCCATTGCCAAAAGCATGCCCTGGTGATGCTCAACCTCCTCCATCATCGTCCTCATTAATTTTCGATCGCGAAGGGCATGAGAGTTGGTTCAAACATAAAATAATGTGGATTGGATATGCATCGGGAATCGTAATTGGGATTTCCATAGCATACATAGCATTTGAAATGGGAAGGCCCAAATGGCTCATGCAAGGTGTGAGGATCCTGGAGAATAAAGCAGCTGAATGGATAGTGAAGCCAAAGCGAAAGGCCATCAAATTTCGTGGACAATGAAATTGTTTGAGGAATTTGTCTTTGTAAACTAGTAATGTAAGTTTAGTTAATAAGTTGTCACTGGGACAGCTTGAAATTTCATTTCCCTTATGAAGGCTTGTTTCTAATGTCCTTTCTCCATATTTCTTGGTGCAATTTCATATCGGTTGAATTGAAGATGAATAATATGATCTATCAAGCATGCGGCTTTAGATAAAGAAGAAGTAAAATGCAAAAGAAGAAAAAGAACCAAGTGCCATTAATCTCTAAAGACATATTTTCCATCTTCCCATATGCAAAACTTTATATGTCCAAGAAGAATTAGAAGTGAAGATTACCTTTCACTCATTCGGTCAAAGTCAATTAATCAATTAATGTGTGGCATCCCAAAATTCAAAGCCAAGCCATAAGGTGTGTTAAAGTCTTTAATTAGGTGATGAAAATTTCCATGGCTTATGTTTTAGCCATTAGTCTTTTAATTAGATGATTTGTGCATATGATTGTGGAAATTTAAATTTGATAGATTAATAATTTATGCTTGGCCATGTACTTTAAAAAAAATTAAATTTCAATAAATAAAATGCCCCAAGACTTTGGCCAAGATAGAATTTGAATTTAGAAATAATTATAGAAAGGAATTCAAAAAAAACAAAGGGGGATTAATTTTCGAATGGGCCTTAAACCCATTTGGCCTAAGCTTGATGAGCCAAGCTAGCCGGCCCAATAGAGGCCCAAGAGAGGAGTAGTCGCCAGCCATAGATGGCCCAAGCCCAAGAAGCCCAAATTCAAAATTCAATTGGACAAGTGGCACAAGGCCCTCATGCATTGGCCTAGACTAGGATGCCATGCATTGGTCCAATTAAGTGGCATGTAATCATTAGCAATGATGGGCTCTAGGGGGTATAAGAGGAGAGGAGAGAGAGAAGGTGGCCAGATTTCTTTTGGCCAACAGAGAGGGTGCGAGAGAGAGAGAGAGAGAGATTTCGAGAGAAAGAGGGAGAGGCCGAGAGAGAGAAGAAGGAGGGAGTCGCCGTCGCCGCCGTGTCCGTCCGCCGTATGCTGTCGTTTGTTCATCCTAGAGGCAAGTGGAGTCCTCTAACTTCTCTTGCATGCTTGTATATTGTTTGTTTGTTAGATTTTGGGTGTTTTAAGTGAGAAAAACCGAGGTAAGGTTGGCTTGTTCTTAAGTCGTGTGACTGTTCTTGCTCGGGTTGTGTGAGTCAGTAACTTGTTTGAGCTTGCATGTGTGTTTGGAGTCCGATTTTGGCTTCGATGTCTTCATGAAAGTTGTAGCTAACATCTTTTACTATAACATACTGAAATTTCGTGAAAAATTATGGATATTTGATGGGTTAAAGTCTTGTTATACGGAGACCTCAGATCTGGAGAGTTTTTACTGACCTCTTGCTGGATTCATGGTTGCATGTTGGTTTTTGTTGAGAATCTCACTTCGATGTCTTCATAAAAGTTGTAGGAGACATCTTAAACTACAACATACTCAAATTTTAAGTGAAATGAACAAGTATAGCCTAGTGAATAGACTAGATCTTGAAGAAGATGATTCTGATGATGTATTTTGAGATACCCGAGACTTCAAGGACCTAAATGATGACTCTAATTTGGTTATTTGACTTGGATATCTTCATGAAAATTGTATAGGATACCTTGATGTATAACATATCCAAATTTCAGAGGAAAATAAAGAGAATAGGTAGGTTAAATCTAAATATTTCGGAGATGTGTTCACTGGATGATGCGGTAATGGATCCAGAAGATTCGTGAGGTTGTATAAAATAATCTAAAAATAATCTGGCTTGGAGTTCTCATGAAAGTTGTGCGAAAATGTCTTTTCTATCAGTTTGTAAAATTTCGTAATTTTTGGAGGCCATATGGATATTTTAATTGAATTTATTCGGAAACCGTGCATTCTGGTTTCATCCGAGAAACATAGGATGTTTTGGGAAAATTATGAAATTATATAAAAATTCAATTTGGCCATGAATTTTGCAAGTAATTATCATCCTATGGGTTTGTTTAATAATTTCTTGAATTTTGATAATTTTGGGAGTTTATAGTTATTTTAAAAAAATGTAAAATATATATATAAATAAATAAAAAATAAAAATAAATAAATAAAAAGGAATTATTTCATTGGCCATAGATTCCATTTAATTAATTTATGTTGTATGTGTAATAAAGCTTTGATATGTCTGTGATATTGAATTGAGATGCGCATGTAAAGCCTTGATATGTCTATGATATTGAATTGAGATGCACATGTGGTAAAGCCTTGATATGTCTATGATATTGAATTGAGATGCGCATGTGGTAAAGCCTTGATATGTCTATGATATTGAATTGAGATGCATATGTGATAGAGTTTTGGCATATGTATGGCAATTGAATCAATGCATGTGTGAATGTCATGCCTAGTATGATTTGTTTGATATCATGCCATGTGCCATGTTAAAATGTGAATAAAATACTGGTGAACATGGATGATGGTAAATGAGGAGATGGTTGTGATGGCGGATGATGCTCGGAATGTATAGAGATACATTGCCGAAATTCCCTGGGAGATTCAGGATGCCCGGAATGTGGGGGGCCGGAAGCCCTGTCGGAGGTCTTTGCCCGAAGGGAATGCCTCGCGATGCCAGGATTGGGGTGCGAGATGCCTGGCTAGAAGGGTAAAGGCCGGAAGCCCTATCGGAGGTTTCTGCCCGAAGGGAATGCCTCGTGATGCTAGTTGAGATGTGAGATGCCCGGAATGTGGGGGGCCGGAAGCCGGTGGCCATGGGATGGCTGGAATGCTTTGGGAACCCCTGTCGGAGGTCTTTGCCCGAAGGGATGATGAAATTGATGATATGAGAAGTGGGTGATGTGGTGATCAAATTTAAAGATAAAAGATGAAAATTAATCCATGATATGATATGCATGATGATGATGATATGTGATGTGATGTGATGTGATGATCACCCATGATATGATATGCATGATGATGATGATGATGATGATGATGATGATGATGATGATGATGATATGTGATGTGATATGATGATCACCCATGATATGATATGCATGATGATATGCATGATGATGATGATGATGATATGTGATGTGATATGATGATCACCCATGATATGATATGCATGATGATATGCATGGTGATAATAATGATAATGATATATGATATGACATGTGTAATATGATGATGTCATGATGATGATGACATGTATGATACAATGATGATACACATGTATGTGTTATAAATTGATATGATGATGCATGATAGTGTGCGCATGGCTTCAATGTAAGTAACGCCTGCAATGCATGTATGATCTGCCCGATTCATTGAGTTGTTATTGGATTTCCCTATCTGTTAAGTGGTTGTACTCACCCCTTTTGGGGATAACATTTCAGATTAGCCAGTATGCCACTTCCTGCCGTCACGCGTGGTGTATTTTATGGTCTACCATCCGATGTAGAGGTCGAGTGTGCTGAGATAGACTGTCCCTCTATTCCTGGACTGACTTTTATCCGAGTACGCTATCTAGTGATGTACGACGTAGGCCTGGCTGAGGGCCCTGTTATTCAGGAGTTCATATCCGTACATGTTCGTCGGGATGGAGCGATGCGAGGGATGTTGCCGCCGCCACCGCCTGATGCACCGGGTTGGGTGTGAGGCCTGCACGTGACGAGTAGGAGCTGTTTCTTTTTTGGGATAGTTAGCCGACACTTATGATGGGGGTTGTTGCACGTGTGATGTTGAGGGTCGAGGTTTCTTTTTGAGGTTTTAGGCTGGACGTGGCTGAGTCCTAGCTTTTCCTTTTTGATGTACCGACCCAAAAGAAATCCCATCTTGAAAATATATATGTAAATAAAGTGTCGTGGCTTGTTTATAAAATTATGGTGATTAGTGGTGTGTATTTGTATCATGGTTGGTAGGGGGAGAGACGGTGATGTTTTAATTTGCTTCCACATAATGAGTCGCGTTGGGACCGATTGTAAAAAAAAAAAAAAAATGTGTCTGCGAATTAGGACACTTCTTCAAAGTAGAAAGGTGATAAGGTGTAACATTGCCGCTGGTGACGACTTGCGAAGGGTTCGGGGTGTCAAATAATGTGCCGAAGAATTATGTCTTGAAGGATCAACACCTTGAAATCTATCCATATGATCAACTACTTTTTTCTATTCAAAGAGTAAATCTTTAGGTGGAACGTCCCTAATATTATGCTTCGTTAAATCAACTTGAGATAGTTGTACGAGTGGTGGCTCTCATCAACCTATGAAGTTATGTGAATAGTCGAAGGTTAGCAGAACTCACCGATCTTTATAGCGTGGGTTTATGCTAAATTGTGGTCTTCAAAACAATAGAGTTTTAGAAACATCTTCAGCCATGCTATTTATGAGTGAAAACCAATTATCATTATCTTTATTTCTTCTCATGCCTTCTTTGAACATAGGACTCTTGCTGAGCCCGGTCCATCCGCAAGTTGGGCCTTCCACCTAGTTCGCTCTATGGCACTACTTTGCTCTGGGGTTTTTTCTTTATTTTACAGTGCAACCATATTTTTTCCTTTTAAAATTTGGGAAGTCTCTTATTTTGCTCACATCTTTTATCTTTATGTATAGAGTATCTTAGTATACAGGCGGTGTTGGAATTTCTCTTGCAAATTTCTTTTGGGCTGGTAGTTTTGACGTGCACGTTTGATCCGATGGAGTGATTTGTGGTCAGCTTAGCTTATATTTCGAGGCTATATGTTCACATCATGGTTTTTTCCACGAAAACTTAAGAAAATCAAGAGAACCAAATTTATAATTAACAGCAACTACTCCCACACAAGAGCTTTTGATGGGATCCCTAATTCAAAAATACCATAATGTTTAATGGAGAGATTAATTTTACAATGTGTAGTGCAAGTGTATTAGTAATTAAAATTTTGTGTATTAAATTTGCTAAAATGAATATAAATGAATACGAACCGTTATAGTAGTGATGGGAGACAAAAATACAATAATGGAGGGGACAAGGAAGGGGAGTGAAGGGTGGTGGTGGGGCCTAGATGGGGGAGGAACGGTTGCCTCCACGCCCCCCCCCCGCGGCGGGGCCGCCAATTTTCTTCCTCTTAAAGGTAAATTCCCGCCACCACTCGATGCGACAAATCATGGCTGAAATGCACCGGTGTCGATCCTCCCTCTTCTTCCCCTTTTTTCCCATATTGGAAAATCGTTTCTCTTTCTCTTTTCAATTTCTAGATAAATAAAATAGAAAATGATTAAAGAATTGAAAGATCCGACCGACCCGAACTTCCCCAATGCGTTGCGTGCTGTGGACACCCCGTCGTCCCACGGTTCTCCATCAAAAGCCCAAAAAATAAGAACAAAAAGAAAGAGAGAGAAAGAAAGGAAGGGGAGGGTGGGGCGGTGGTATTGTGTGGCTACAATTCCCGGAGATGGCGTGGGAGGTTCGCGAATTCGTGGGGGATTTGTTCGGGTCTTAAGTGTACCGCGATGCTCAAGAAAGAAAGCCAGAATTTGGTGAATTAGGAGGCTGGTATGGGTACGCTGGGACGGGATGAGAATGGTACATCACGTCCCTTTCTTGCCCAGATTTCAATCCATTCGCAATGCATTTTATTTTACACTGCCACCATCACCGTTTGTCTCGTGAATTTACTCTTAATATGTCTAGATATATAACTTTGCTTTGCATATTTAATTCGTGTAACAAGATTGATGACAATTTTATGAAAATAATATTTCCACAACAAAAGTGGATCTAAGATAAGTTTGCATCAGTCTGCTTAAATTTCGCCTCATTAGCTACCATCCCATTTGGACGGGGGAGGTGTGGTGCTCGATCCTTACCTCTTAGGCTTGAAGGGTGGGGCTGGACAGCAAAAGTTAACACTAGCCAAAAAAATAAAATAAATGGATAATGTCACAATTGATTTTTTTTTTTAAATTTTTTATCCAAAAATTAAAATTGTTGTTCCACCGAGTGTTCCTTTACTTTTTTTTTAAAAAAAAGTCAAGCATTCCTTCGGTCATAATTTTTTTCGATGGTCAATTTTTACAGTTATACGCATGTCCTGCTATGACTCACTCGATTTACACTAAGACACTACATTGGAGTCGCGTCGAGCAACATAAAAAAATCAAATAGAGAGAAAAAAGAGATGAGGTCCAGTAGGCCAATCGTAGAGCCCAAGCTCTAAGCTCCCGGTCCCGGGATGTCTAAGCTCAAGCTTTCTAATGCCATGGCTACTCAAGCTCTTGACCCTGGCCGCTTGATGTAAGCTTGCGGCAACCATGACAACTCGACTTTCAACTCGATATCATGGTTGTAAGATCTTTCCGAGCCACGAAATTTGAGGCCATGGCCACTCAAGCTTCAAGCCGGCGGCCATGGCCACTCAATTGAGGGTTGTGAGGGGAAACTAATCATAGTTTTTGCATTGAAATGGTTGTTAAATTTTGAGTTTTTTATTTAGGAGGGTTTAAGGAAGAAGAAGAATTTGTAGGGGAGAGAGAGAGAACATTTGGAAAAAGAAAAAAAAATGCACATCAACAAATAAAAGAAAAAAATCCACGCCAGAAAATAATTAACGCCAAGTTGGCAAATTTCATCGCCGGACCTAAATAAGGACGATTGAAGGCACTTTTTTTCTAAAGTAAGGGGATGGTTTTGAAGCAAAAAAGGTGGACTGAAGATTTTGTATTGGGCGAAAAATAAATCCATCATAGATCCACACGATTTGAATAATTGATGAAAGACTGCAACTAGACCCCATCATCAGACCATCCACTTTCTCTGTGCCTTAGCCGCAGCAAAACGAAATCGCGCATACAGCTAACACGGCATCGCCGCCGCAGCCGAAGTGACGGACGACCAAAACAATCATTCCCTCGCGGAGCCACAACCAACGAAGGAGCTCATAATACCGAACATTATTAATTCAACCCTCTCTAAACCTGAATCCCAGCAAGCTCGACCCAGATTTGGACCACAACCAAATTCAACGGTTGTGGTTCCTCTCGGAGCACCTCATCAACAGGTCCAAAGTGGACACGTACTGTCGGCCGTGAGCCTCAGCCTCTCATCGCGTTCCGTGGCGTGGGCCTTTGGCACGAGTGGCAAAGGAGATTCCTCTGAGTGCTTGGTGTCGGGAATAACGGATCCCCGAAAACCGGATTCGACACTAAATCGAACCCCTAAATCAATGCGGAAGACGAGCCGAGAAAACAACACGTATCACCGATCCTAAAGCACACCACGGATTCGAGCGTACCTTTTAAGCCACAGATTAAACACCGACGCCGATAGAGGAAGAGAAACTTGGTCCTGTTCGATCCGGTGAAGCAAATTGGCCTTCGCGCTTCACTGTTTTCCTTTTGGGAGAGAAAGCGAGAGAGAGAGAGAGAAGGAACGATGCATACGTACGTTTTCTGTTTTCAACCGGTACGTTCTCTCTCTCTCTCTTCTCTCTCTCTCTCTCCTCCCTTTTATATGTCCCTCCATCCACGGGCCGTATTCCCGTGGCCGGGCTTTTTGGGCCCAACTTGGGCGGACGGGCCTTAAGCCCATCTCATATAAAAACCATCATCTCCCACTCACACATGGTGGGCCGAACAGGATTTTCTTTACCTCCCTTCAACATTCATACCGGCGAATAATCCGTGCGACCAGCATACTTTGAGAGCTCGTTGCTATACATTTGTTAGGAATATATAGCAGCTCATAATAGGCGTCACGCTTTGAGTAGATTTAGTATGCAGTACCCTAGATCGATTGATCACATTTTATATCTCTTTTGATCTCTTTTAAACATGATATATATATTTAAACATATATATATATATTGTATTCACAATTATAATTATCCCAAAGACAGTCATAATTGGTCGACCAGTGAATACAAAAACTACAATGTGATTCCCTAAAATCGATCTTCCTCTTTCCTTCAAACTCTCAATTTCAGTTCAGCTTGCTTTTCTAGAAATGTCCCATTAGATCGAATCAACTCATAACCATTGACAACATCCTAAGATAGCAAACACTAAATAAAAACCTTGAGAATAAGTAAAAGTCATGAGGGCACTAAAATTTGATGAACTCTTTTCCTCAAGAGTCTCACACGTCATAAAAGTTGAGATCAAACTTTTTGCCACTCTTATTGGTCGTCTTATGCATACGTAGTATGAAATACGTATTACGGTATTAACTCCTTTCCCATGGAGCGTATGTCTACACCTTTCAATACCGTACAGATGATAGTTCAGACATACCCAATGTCTAACTTGAGTTCACATATCTGCTCATTTACAAAATTCATCAGAACTCACATCTGGCATCTTAGACAAATAAAGTAAAATATGTGGGGTATTTTACTTTCGGGCATAGTAAGTATTATGTCTTCATCTTAACACTCAGTTAAGGCGACATACGTATTTTAAGCTTGAGCTCTCGATTATCACATAGATAATAAGCTTAAAAACAGTCTCATCTCTATTTATCACACAGTAAATAGAGGCGATTACCCGTGTGAGTGGGCTAATCTTTTATCTGTTCGACATACTTCCTCAACTTAAAATAATACACTGAGTATTAAGATGCATAAAGATCAAACAAAGATTTATAGGCATTAATAATGAAACAACACTAGTTCATAAATGTGAACTCAGGGAAATTACAATCCAGTACATCAGACTCTACGCAATCCTAGAGATTTTACATGACCACAAAACACATCTCTAGGTATTGGCTTTGTCATAGGATCTGCTACCATTCTATGCGTAGATATGTACTGTAAGCTCACATCCTTTCGTGCAACCATATCTTTTACAAAGTTATACTTGGTATCTACATGTTTAGTATTGCCATGATACTTTGGATCTTTGGTGTATGCTATAGCTGCTTGGCTATCACAATTAACCAATAATGGATTTGCAACTTTCTCAATAACACATAAATGATCCAAAAATCTCTTAAGCGAAACTCCTTCTTGTACTGCTGCTGATAATGCCACGAAGTCAGCTTCCATCGTGGATAAGGCTATACACGTTTGCTTCTTACTACTCCATGATATGGCACCATTGCTCAGTAAAAAAGCAAATCCTGAGGTAGATTTCCTTTCATCTAAATCTCCTCCCCAATCAGCATCTAAATAGCCTTCAAGTCGCAGATCCTTTCCTTGGTAATTCAACTTGTAATCAGCAGTTCCCTTCAGATACCTCAGTATTCTCTTAACGGCCTTCCAATGTGTTGGACCTGGATTGGATTGGTATCTACTCACCATTCCAACTGCAAAACATATGTCGGGCCTTGTACACATCATAGCGTACATCAAGCTCCCAACAGCACTAGCATAAGGAACATGTTTCATTTGTTCATTCTCTTGTGGAGTCCTTGGACACAATCTATGGCTCAATCCTTCACCTTTTGCAATAGGAGTGTTTATGGGTTTACAATCTTGCATACGAAATCGTTCAAGAACCTTATTTATATATGTTTCTTGCGAAAGAGAACGATCTCTTCGAACGATCTCTTGAAATCTTAACTCCAAGAATGTATGCAGCCTCACCCATGTCCTTCATCTCAAAGTTGGAAGACAACCAACTCTTGACAGTTTTAACAAACTCCATATTGCTTCTTGCAATTAGTATATCATCAACATATAATGATATGATCACAAATTGATCCTTGGATCTTTTGATATATACACAATGATCCTCATCAATCATCGTAAAATCACATGCCATTATGGCATTATGAAAACGTATATACCATTGTCTTGATGACTGCTTAAGATCATATATCGACCTCAAAAGTCGACATACTTTTTCTTCTTAGCATTTCACTATGAAACCGGCAGGTTGTTCCATATATATTTCTTCCTCTAATTCTCCATTGAGGAAAGCAGTCTTTACATCCATTTGATGTAACTCAAGATCCAGACTAGCCATTATTGCCAGAATAATGCGAATCGAGGTAAATCTCACTACAGGAGAAAACGTATCTTCATAATCAATTCCTTCCCGTTGATTATACCATTTCGCCACAAGGCGAGCCTTATGCCTTTCAATCGAGCCATCAGCCTTTCGCTTTATTTTGAGAACCCACTTGTTCCTAATAGCTTTGTGTCCTTTTGGAAGATCAACCAGTTCCCAGACTTGGTTTGATTTCATTGACTCCATTTCCTCTTCCATTTCATTAATCCATTTTTCCTTACTAGGGCAATTCAGAGCCTCATTAATATTTCTTGGCTCATCCTCATCTTGTGGAGTAACCATAAAAGTTTCCCCTTCAATGTCTAAACGTCGATGAGGAATACTTTGGCGACTTGTTCGCCGTATGGGAGATTGTACACTTTGCACATCATTCCCCATCATGCTCCCACTTGGATTAGGTAATGATGATGTCGTCTCATCATGTGGTTGCAATTGAGAATGAGCTGAATTCAATTCATCACTTCTCATATTACTCCCACTTGAACGAACTCCACTAACATCATTATCCTGATCCAAGGTCTCAAATAGGGAACAATCTTCCCCTATTTCGCCCTTCTTAGGAAATTCATCCTCTAATTCAAACTCAGTTATACTCCCACTTTCCTGCTCACCTATGAACACATATCCTTTCGAGTGTTCTGAGTACCTTATGAAAATACTCTTCTTTCCTCTGGGACCCAATTTCCTAAATTTGTGAGAGGACTTATGTGTATAGGCGGCATAACCCCATGGCTTAAGAAAACTTAAGTCCGGTTTTCTGCCTGTCCATAACTCATATGGAGTGGAAGTAACTGATTTGGAAGGCACACGGTTAAGTATATAGGTAACAATTAACAACGCATCACTCCAAAAGGTAATAGGTAAGTTAGCATGCGCCATCATGGACCTAACCATTTCTAGTAGAGTTCTGTTTCTTCTCTCCGCAACACCATTTTGTTGAGGAGTATATAAAATAGACAACTGTCTTTCTATTCCTTTTTCATCACATAATTTTCTGAACTCATTAGATAAATATTCTCGACCTCGATCGGATCTCAATGCTTTTATTTTCTTGTCTAATTGATTCTCTACCAGGTTCATAAACCTTTTGAAACAACTTATTGCTTCAGATTTATAAGGAATCAAATAGACATATCCGAATAGAGTATAGTCATCAATAAATGTGATGAAATAAACAGCCCCATGCCTTCCTCTCACATTCATTGGACCACAGACATCGGAATGGATTAAATGCAGAGGAAATTCAGCTCTTTTACCTTTCCCAAATGGTTTCTTTGTCGTTTTCCCTTCTAAGCAATGCTTACATATGGGCAAATCGACTTTTTCAATGTTGCTCAACAAGCCCTCTTTGGCTAGTCTATTCATACGCTGTTGGCCAATGTGACCAAGTCTAGCATGCCACACATTCACATCATTATCATATGTATTAGGAGACGTGAGAAGGGAATAACAAACATTTGCATTAACATAATCAATATCTAATACAATGAAACCATCCAGAAAATAACCACAACCATAGTAATTTGTATCCAAAAACAAATTCACACATCTACTATAGAAGTTCATATTAAAACCTAATTTAACCAACACTAATACAGACACTAAATTCTGACGAATCTCCGGAGCATACAACACATCATGTAGGAACAAAGTGCGCCCACCACGCATATTCAGTTGGCATGTGCCAATTCCTTTCACTTCAGCTCTGGAGTTGTTTCCCACATAGATCCACTTAGTTCTAGTTGGTACTCGTCGGAATTCCATGAAGGATCCTCTATCCTTCGCTACATGGTCCATCGCTCCTGAATCCACAGTCCACAAAGGATTAGACTCAGTTAAGAACACAGAACTCGACACAAAAGTAAAGTTCTGAAAAGTACAAGGGGTGCATACCTTCTTTGGCTCACGATAGTCGCGAGCATAGTGACCCTTCTTGTCACAGTTGTAGCATTTCACCCTTGCAAGCTTCTTCATGTGAGGACGCTTTCCTCTTTCATGTTGGTTAAACTTGGGTTTCTTCCCTAAAGGACCTTCTTCCTTGCCTTTCCCTTTATCAAACCAGTTAAGGTGCTTGCGCTTGGAGCTCGAAGCTCCATTTGAGCTAGAACTAGCATGATAGAGTTCTGCATCCGGCTTAGCCGCCAAGAGGCGGTCCTCTTCCAGCTCAAGATGGCGCACTACATCCTCAAAAGATTTGATATTTTCATTATGGGTCAGGTGCACCTTCATATGCTCCCAACTCTAAGGCAAGGAACGAATCACTGCTTGCACCTATTGCTCATCTGTGAGGACATGGCCAGCATCTTTCAGCTCATTTATCATGTTTGACATCTTTCTAAGATGTTGCTTCATGGTCTGACCATGAGGCTTCTTATAGGAGTCAAACCTAATAGTGAGCTGTCTCAGTCTGGTCACCGAAGTATGACCAAATCTAGCAGCCAATGCCTCCCACATTTCCTTGGCATTGTCAAAACGCCTAAACTCTCGCATGACGTCATTTTCCATGCTGCTCAGCAACGTGATGCGAGCAAGAGAGTTCTTTCGTTTCCATGCAGCAAAAGCTTCCTTATCTCTTTGTGTCTTTGTGCAGTATTTCCTTCTTCGGGTTCTACCATGGTCGGGTTAAGAGCCTCAAGTGCCTCTTGCTCTTCCAGCACATATTAGATTTTCATGTGCCATATCTCATAGTTGTCACCATTGAGCTTTTCACCTTAGTTCAGCTCGGCAACTATGCTCTTCGTGGCTGAAGCCATTGATCTTAACACATCAGACATATATGCACGAATTATTAATGCCTATCATTTATGCATCTCTATTTTCATAGACCCATCATATTAATGAATAATTTCAAGTAAGGCTTCAGAATCAAAAGGTCACTGTATTTCCAATCATCCTCCAAAATCCTAACTTAAAACTATCATTAATAAACTATGCAAAATAAATTCTATGAAGTTACAAAAACTTCTATAACTACCCACTAACTACCCACTAGCAATAGAAAGTAATGAGATAATTGACATACAATATAATAATGTTTTCATATAATACAACTAACATATAGGTTGCTACATCAACAACAATCAGGTAGTAAGCATTACATAAGATGTCCGCAAAGCACACTTAACTAAGAAAACAGCCAATACATCTAACACCAAGCCAGCACACGAACTAGGAAAGATCCTCTTTTGTTCAATTTCTTGATCTTTTCCCTTGTAACAATGCAGTAATATTCATTTACAAAATCCATCACAATTTTCTTATATGAAGCAGCTCCGTTGACATCCCATATGCGATTCAACACATCTTGCCATTCAGGTGGAAGAGTGTTTATGAAAAATCGTACCATCTTTGCGTGGCATAGGACGACCATTCCATATGACTGTTGAATCTTCCCATTGACCTCAAGGACATGATCAATTAAGTCTCCACTCTCCCATCGATGATCAGTCATCTCAGCTATCAACTTAAACAGCCTATCTTTTTGTTCATCGGTAACTGCGTGAATAGGTGTGTGCAACCTCAGGGGAGGCATTGTTCGTGCAACAAATGCGAAACATTCTCGCAACAAATGCAGAACAAATAAGGGATCACAAATAATCCACATAGACTTAATTGAAAAAGAAACACATTCTTTTCCCCATTTTTTTTGTCAACGGTCAACGGTCGTCAATCAACGGTCAACGGTCAACGGTCGTCGGTCATCGGACCGGTTGGACCGGACAGACCGATCGGCCAGTTCGGGCGAACCGACGGCATGTGCCACGCGCGTGTCGGGCGTCCGCGGTTTGGGTCGGGTCGGGTCGCCGATCGGGTCGTTGGCCGGTGACCGCCCGGCCAACCGTCGTCGTGCTAACGTCATCGATGATGTCACCCTAGCGGTTACTGACCGTTGGGTGACGTCATGTTGACGTCAGCAAGCGTCAGTCCGCCGACCAGCGCGTGCTAGTTCGCCGCCGGCATCGTGCACGTGCCGGTTCACCGGCCGGCGCGTGTGGCGCACTCGCTGGGCGAGCCAGCGCTTCCGGGCTCGTCGCGCCCACGCACAGTAGCTTTTGGCCGCGCGTGTGGGCGCGTGCGGCGTCTCCTGGTGGTGTGCGACATACCGCCAGACTCGTCTCGACGACCCCTTTCTCCCTATGCCATCAGAATTTGATTTTGACTTACGAAAACTCGAAAAAATTGGCGAACAGCGCTCGGGTGTCGGGATTTCTCGCCCCAATCCGTACGGCCGAATTACTTTTGCGAAAAATCAATTAAAAACCTCAAACAGGTCGGGAAAAACGTGAACTAGGGCTCTGATACCAATGTTGGGAATAACGGATCCCCGAAAACCGGATTCGACACTAAATCGAACCCCTAAATCAATGCGGAAGACGAGCCCAGGAAAACAACACATATCACTGATACTAAAGCACACCACGGATTCGAGCGTACCTTTTAAGCCACAGATTAACACCGACGCCGATAGAGGAAGAGAAACTTGGTCTGTTCGATCCGGTGAAGCAAATTGGCCTTCGCGCTTCACTGTTTTCCTTTTGGGGAGAAAGCGAGAGAGAGAGAGAAGGAACGATGCGTACGTACGTTTTCTGTTTTCAACCGGTACGTTCTCTCTCTCTCTCCTCCCTTTTATATGTCCCTCCATCCACAGGCCGTATTCTTGTGGGCCGGGCTTTTTGGGCCCAACTTGGGCGGACGGGCCTTAAGCCCATCTCATATAAAAACCATCACTTGGCGACAAGGATGTCACGCCGTGGACTCTGGAATTGCAGTTCCTGCACAGGTTCGCCTAGTCCGACTTGCGGCACATGGTCGCTAGGCTGTTGCAGAGCTGGCATTGCTTCTTGTCCTCCATATCTCTCTGTGTGGCTCGCTCGCTCGCTCCGATTTCAGTGAAGAAGAAGAAGATGGCCACGGGTCAGAGCCAGGCTTTTCATTGGAAGTGGATTAAGTTGGTTAAGAACCCACTTACAACCCACTTATTTCCGTCTCTCCATTTTGTAAATCTGTTATGACTGGCCCACGAAATTTGATATGACCCGTTTCGATAATTTTGGGTCATTAAATGGATTTTGGACCCATTTAAACGGGTCTACAGCTTGACTAAAACAATGAGCTATATAACCTCGCTTCAACATATCTATCTAATAGAGTCCAAGTCTCGTTAAATTAATTTTATGATAATTTGGTTAGAACCGTCCTTAATTTTATAATTGATTAAATTAATTTACGACATACGTACCATCGGTTGGTTACATCAATGTGCGAAGTTATATTCATAGCTGAAGGTGAGTACCATTCATTGATTTCGACATGGTAAGTTTCTGCTGAACCTTAGTCCTCAAAACAATTAAACATGCTTTGACTTTTGTTAAATCCGGATCATCTAAAACTTTCACAATATACAAATTATTGACTCGTGAATTTATATATAATCTGATTTTTTTTTTTAAGTTAAGAATAATATTTTAACTTTTGACATATTCTTTACTTTTGCTGCTGCATTTTAAATAGATAAGCCTTTAATTAAATAACTATATGCGAAAGTACTGTAATCTTTAAATATTATTGATTAGTAATTATTGATTAAAAGTGCTTAATAAAACGAAAATGAACTGAATTTTTTAGATCGGAGACAATGATGGAAGTCGGATGAGGAAGGTGAGGGCGGTCTTGGGCCAATCGGAGGGATAGCTGGCCCTTAAAGCAAAGCCACCACTCAAGGTGCAAATCACGGCAGAAGTGCACCGGATCCCTTCTATTTCCCTAAATTGGACTTTGATTTATTTATCTTATTTTTCCTTCGGATTAAATTTTCTTATGCGCAATTGTAGTTGATCTCGTATATTCGCTTGGTATGTGTGAAGATAATTTAGCGTACTTTACATACATCACTTGCCCAACAAGATCAATGATCGAATTTCAATTTAGGATAAGTTCATATCAAGTCGATTAAGCTTAGGCTTGTTGATTACTCATTCGATTTGGACGGAGGGGGTTAAGGTTTGAGGATGGGACTGGCTTGCATGGCAAAAAAAAATAAAAAGGAGCATGTCACCGCTGATGCTTATACTCAAAAAAATTAATATTTTCCCTCTAACTTTTAGGTTCAAAAGTAGATGAAGAGTTTTGTTTTTTGGGCAAAACTAGAGGAATCAGTTTTTTAGCCCATTTTGATGCATGTACAATAAACCCATTAGAAATTTATCCGATTTGGAAAAATAAAAAGAGCGGAATTGAAATAATATACTTCGATGTGTCGTCATGTAAGGCATCTCGATGATCAAGAAGAATAGATGGGATTTGTCTAATCAAGTATTAAATTTATATGGCTCATCTAATTAAATCTTTGCGACTCTAAATTTGGTTAACCGGAGCTCACGTGTTCAACGAAGTGGGAAAGAGCCCGACACGAAAAAGATCTTTTGCCGTTGTGAACCATCAATTGATCAAAGACCACAAGTAGACCATAAGCAACGAAATTTTTCACTTCGATCGTCGTGCTCAAGCTTTCCATGTCAGACTTTGCCCGCTTGAATGGACATACCGGCTCTGATGAAATTAATACTCGTAAGAACTTAGTGAATTCCCCTATTAAAGTTAACAGCATCACGTGGAAGGATGATTTCTTGGTCTTAAAGCTTAATCATGGAGTCCCTGTCATGGATAAAGCTAGACGAACATAGTTCACGAGCAACCATCGGGTCTCCAACCTTTAAAACGATTACGATCACGCTTAACTCCAACTCAACTAGGGCCACAGAATATCGTAAAATCCTAAATCATGATTGATTACAAAATCGGCACCAAACAACTTCCCTGCAAAATCTTATCAAAGTCCCATTTTGTCATTTAAAAAAAAAACAAAACAAATAAAAGATGTACTTCAATTACCAGATAGCCCAAGCTTAATTATCGTTTAAGTTGATCCATTGTTTCGGCACCTAATACATCACATAGGAGGAAAATATGCTGAATTTTATGTTTACCCAATCAAAACGTAAATGTTCAATTTAGTGCTCCAGTACCCTCTAAGACCCTATTATATCTGCGTTGAAATAATTTACAGTAATCCGAACACCAAATATAATGGGCAGATTAGGTCATGTAAGTAATTAATCATGTGAAGATGTAAAAAGGATTTTGATAGGTTTAAAAGTTATAATATTATCGTAATCGTGTGATTTTGTGGGATCATTACCAATTGCTCAAAAAGCTTACGTTGTTAAACGAAGAGTAGAGATATATTTTTGGGGAGGCAAAAAAAATGAGAATACGAAAAGATTTGAATTCGGAACTTCCTACTCTAATATCGTATAAGATTTCGTGTGACCATTTCTGATTATATTAAAAACTTAAGCTATTAGATGAAAACGTAGTTAAATATTTGAATATTTTAATAGCAATGAAGATTTCTTGGTAATCCCATAAAAAGCTTACTGGCGTTGTCATAAGGAATTACTAATTATCGATTAGAAAACTCTCTTTGCTAGCAAATGAGATTTGACTTGCAAAATAGAGCATTGTCATCAAGGAATACTTTGTCGTGACGCATTGACAGAGCTTATTCTTTTTAGCTCATTTACAAATACCGATAAGAAAATGCAATCAAAGTATTTTTAAGATTGTCAAATTCGTCAAATGTCAAATAGACAAGTCATTAGTGCTGTGACAATGGGTTGTTATACACATGGCAAGATAGAGCGTGCAAGAGACATTTCAAGAAGATATTTCCAAGGAAATTTCTATGGCACTAAGAATTTTCCACACCCAAGTGACCCCCACCATGGAAATTATGGGCCTGCATGGTAACATTTATATTTCTCCCGATTTCTATTTTTTTGTTCCCCATAATAAAAAAAGAAAAAAAAATCCGTTTGGTAACACCAACTTATTTTTCTATTTTCCAGAATAGAAAAGTGGCTGGGGAATATATTGGAATAAAACAAGAAATAAAAAAAAAAATAGTTTCTTGTTCCTAGGAACAATTTCTAGAAATAAGTCATTTTCTTCTTTCCTATTTCTCTTTTGTTCTTCTTCCTTGTTGCGGCCACCACCGACCATCTGCCAACCGCTGGCTACCTCCGGCTGCCCGCAGCCACCATCGGCCGACTGCCAGCAGCCGACTGCCATCGCCGAACCACCGGCGATGATCGCCGCCTCCCGACCATCGCCAACCATTGCCACCACCCACAACCCACTGACCGACAACCGTCGCCCAACCATCGTCGCCGTCGCCGTCGCTCGACCGCTGGAAACCAGTCGTCCGCATCGATCGCTGCCCCCGCCGCACGCCCACCACTCGCCACCGCGGGACCACCGATTGCCGCCACGGGAGGGGGCAGCGGCCGATGGGCTATGGGCGGTGATCCTGCGGCAACGGTCAGCGGCAACGGTCGGCAATCCTATGGCGGCAGGTGGCAAGCATGCGGCAGCGGCAGCAGTCAACGATTCGTGAGCAAGAAAAAAAAATGAATAAATACAAAAATTTATAAATTGTACCAAACACATTTCTATTCTTTTTCTATTCCAAGAATATAAATTTTGTATAGTTACCAAACACCTTATGGCCTGCATGGTAACGTTTCTATTTCTTCCGATTTCTATTTTTTTGTTCCCCGGAACAAAAAAAAGAACAAAAATCTATTTGGTACCGTCAACTTATTTTTCTATTCCCCGGAATAGAAAAGTGGCTGGGGAATAGATTTGGAACAAAAATAAGAAATAAATTTTTTTAAAAAAAAAGTAGCTTTTTGTTTCTAGGAACAATTTCTAGAAATAAGTCATTTTTCTTCTTTTCTATTTTCTTTTGTTCTTCTTCCTTGTTGCGGCCACCACCGGCCATTTGCCAACCGCCCGCCACCTCCGACCGCCCGCGGCCACCATCAGCCGACTACCACTGTCGAACCGCCAGCGACGATCACCTCCTCCCGACCATCGCCGACCATCGCCACCGTCCATAGCCCACCAGCTGACAACCGTCGCCCGACCATTGTCGCCGTCACCGCCGCCAAACCACCGGCTCCTACCACTGGCACCGATCGCCGCCCCTCGCCGCATGCCCGCCGCCTGCCACTAGGGGTGAGCACGGTTCCCAGTTCTTAAGAAATAGGTTTCAGTTCCCAGTTCCCTTTTCCTGGGAACTGGCGTTCCCGATTCCAGTTCCGGTTCCAGTTCCGATTCCTATAAGAACCAGAATCGAAACCGAAACTAAAACCGGTCAAAATTCAAAAAAAAAAAAAAACTAATCGCTTTCCCCACGTGATTTCCCCTACGTTTCTTCCTCCCTTTCCCTTCCTTTTTCTCTCTCTTTCTTTTCTCCCTTTTTTCCTCCTCACACGTCACTTCCTACCCCCCAACCTTTTTCTTTTCTTCTCTCTCGGCTGAAACCCCACCCCTTCTTCTCTTCTTCTTCTTCTTCGCCACCCCTCGCCGCTTCACCCACCACCACACCGCCACCCCACGCCCTACTCACCACCATCTCTTGGCCATTGAACCACCACCACCCACCGCTCGTCCAACGAGCCGTCTCGCCGTTGAGCCCGACAAGCTATCACACCGCCCCTCGCCACCATGAGTGAGGGCACGACTCTCGAGCCCCTCGCCTCTGGCGGCAGCAAAGGACGGAGCGCTCGGGGTTAAGGCCGCGAGGGGGCTCGGGTTCAGGTGCCACGCCTTTGGCAATCCGGAGGAAAGCGGGGGGGACGAGGGGAGTGGCGGTGGCGGCGGCGGCGGCTCGGAGAAGAACGAGCAGTTCGTGCGCTGGTTTCACGAGGTGTGGCCATATTTCAAAGCTCACAGGGGCGGCACTTTCGTTGTCGTCGTCTCCGGAAAAAAACATCGCTAGTTGGCACTTGGATCCGGTTCTCAAGGCACGCATTGGTTTTTCCTCGCTTCTTTTGTTTCGTTTCTGATTTGTGGTTTGGCTGCATGTTAATGCTGTGAGGAAGAACAAAGAACAAAAGCGCGGACTCGTTCTGTTGTGGAATGCTCCAAGTGATTAAATTCGCATTCTTCAAGCTTCAATGGATTAATTTTTCTTGGAATCACAATAAAACTGCAGTTGCACGATTTTACCTGCTGAATTTGGATGTATATTGCATAATATCTCTATGGGGTTTGGGTGCTTGATTGTTGGCTTTTGGTAATTACAACTAGATATAATTCTTTGTGTAGGATATTGTGCTCCTTCATGGCTTGGGGATCAGATTTGTTCTTGTTCCAAGGACACACGTGCAGATTGATAAACTCCTGAAGGAGAGAGGTTAGTGAAATGTGTGCTGTGAGTCCTTCAAAATTCATCCTTTTATGCGCTTGGTATGCTGCAGTATGATTTCCTTTCTGTTGACTATATTAGAAGCATGGTACATGCTATTGTGTCTAGCAATATCAATTGTATCAAACATAGCTGATATATAATCAGAATGGCGTGACGTGTCCACAATTATGGCTTGCACACTGAAAACTTCCCTATCAACCAAAACTTATACTGTCAGTATCTGGGATGGTATCTGTAATCTTTCCCCCCTTAATTGTGCATCACATGCTTATGAAGTGATTAGTGCCCGCCTGAGATTATGATGCTCTCTTTAAGGTGGTTCCTTCAGCCACCCTATATTGAAATGCATGTGTAGGAATATCAACCTTAAAGATATCCGCCATCTGTATTGTTTGTTCCGAAAATCAGCCAAAGTTTTACACTTTGAGTATAGTGGAAACATATGCACGTGGATGTAAATTCGTTGGTTGATAGTACAAATGCTTTATCTTGAAATTGAGCCCTTTTTTTGTAAAGGAGTTTGAACACCCTTCATGCCTTGTAGCTGACTTACTTTTATTTGTCCAAACAAAGGACAAAGAAAGTATATGTTCTGCTAATGTTTGCATGAGGTGCAACTGAGCATTTGTTTTTATGTCTGTTGCATAGATTGGATCTCAATTTCAGAAGTGGCTAGGTCTTGTTTGTGTGGCCTGCTTTTGTTTCTATAAAATCAATTTTCAACAATAGACCTTTAATTGCTGATACTAAGCATGTCTTCGTAGGACATGAGCCTAACTATGTTGGAAGATATAGAATAACAGACACTAAAGCTCTAGAAGCAGCTATGGAAGCAGCTGGAGGTACTTGTTTAATGATAGAGGCTAAACTATCTCCTAGACCCCCAATTCCTGGTATGCCGTCATGGGCATAGTAGCCGTTTGCATGAAGTTGGTGTAAGTGTCGCAAGTGGTAACTTTCTTGCAGCCAAGGTAACGGTTTACATGCTTACTCTCTTGGTCGATATCTCAAATTAGTTGAACGAACAGTTCACATTTCTCCTGTCATCGTTCTGCTTTGGCAGCTATAGTAATGTTGATTATTTTATTTGTAGCGAAGAGGAGTTATTGAAGGTGTTGATTTTGGGGCAACGGGTGAAGTAAAGAAAGTAGATGTTTCTCGTATCTATGAGAGGCTTGATGGTGGATGTATAGTTGTATTAAGCAACCTGGGCTATTCTAGCTCTGGAGAAGTTCTGAATTGCAAGTATGGATTATTGATTTTGATGCCTTAAAAAAAAAAAAAGAACCTGTTGGAACCTAGAACCCACCCCGGAACCTGTGACAGGGTAGGTTCCAAGTTCTTGGTTCTGACGGGTAGGTTCCAGTTTCCAAAAATTGAGAAACTTGTATCCGAGGGTAGGTTCCAAGTTCCAGACAGAACCGAACCGGAACCGGGAACCGCTCACCCCTACTTGCCACCACAGGACCATCGACCGCTGCCGCGGGAGGGGGCGACGGCCGGTGGGTTGTGGGCGACGATCCTGCGACGACGGTCAAAGGCAACGATCGGCGGTCCTATGGCGGCAGGTGGCAGGCATGTGGCAGCGGGCAGCAATTGACGATCCGTGAGCAAGAAAAAAACAAATAAATACAAAAATTTATAAATTGTACCAAACGCATTTCTAGTCTATTTCTATTCCAAGAATATAAATTTTGTATAGTTACCAAACACATTTACTTTACTCAAGAATTGTTCCCCGGAATAGAAATAGAAAAGAACTATTTCTGAAAAGAAATAGTTCAAGGAAATAGAAACATTGTCATGCGCACCATATGTGTCCCAATAATGTCATTCTAAGAGGACTTTGACTTTGACTTTCTACAGAAGACTCGTATTGATCACTTAACAATATTGATGGGCTTTACAACGGGAAGCACCCCTCCACCACCAATAAACTCACTCGCATTCTAGAGGGACCAATAGCATTTTCCACGTTCGACCGGAACTTTTTCGTCCCATTCCAATGCGTGTAAAGTAAACCTATTAAAATTTTACAAGATTTGAAAAATGAAAAAGAATTGAGATAATGTAATTAGATACGTTGTCATGTAACACACCTCGATGACCTAAAAAGAAGAAGAAGAAGAAGAAGAAGAAGAAGAAAAGAAGAAGAAGAAGAAGAAGAAGAAGAAGAAAAGTGCACCTTGCCTCTATGAGCCATTCAAAGTCTTTGGACCTTTAATTTGTCTAATCAAGTCACCGAATTTATATTGCTTTTTCAGTTAGATCCTAAATTTGGTTATTTGGAGCTCTTGTGTTCAATGAAGTGGTGTTGACACCTAAATTTTTGTATAAAAAATGGGTTAATTTTTACCCCAAAAAAATAAAAATAAATTGCATAACATATAGTTTAGAAACATTTATTTTATTCCATTTTTGCATTAGACCAACGGTGAGCGTTGATACGATGTGAGATTTTTCACATATTCATATGAGATTTCTCACATATTCAAGTAATATACACTAAGGGGCATATTCTTTGGTAGAAAGGAAATTTTCGAATGGAATATTTGAAAAATACAAAAGAGAATATTGCGTAGGTGTATATATTTCAATGATATATTCAGGGGAATATATGCCACAAAGCAAAATTGGAAAAAATATATGCCACAAAGATCTAATGTTTTCCTCCTATAAAAGGTGTTGAGTGCATACGGACAAAGAGAGAAAAAAAAAAAAAAATTTGAGAGAAAGAATTCGTGGGAGAGAAAAAGGGTAAAAAAGAGAGGAAAAGGAGCCCCATCTCCTCCGTACGAAGTCAAAGCTAGGAAAGAGAGGGCAGAGGCGCAGAACAGTGAATAGAGAGAGAAGTGACGTGAGAAAGGGAAAGAGAGAAAAAATAAAAATAAAAATAGAAAATTGGCTACCGTTCGTCTTCTCCCTTCGCTCGCGCAGGTCCCCCGCTTGCACCGGCCTCCAGCCCGACGCCTGCTCCTCCGCCACCGTCGCACCGCCGGCCGCACCCGCGACGCTCGTCGTCTTCCGCATGCCTCTGTCTGTCGCTGAGCGCCACCCGTTTGTCGCCCTCGCCTCTCTCCTTCCGGTGATCTCCGACAACCGTGCCTCCGACTCGACACCCCTGCAGTTTCACCTTCTGCTACTGCCCGGCGCCATCGGAGCCCGCATCGCCGGTCTGTTGCTTCACCGGACGCCGCGCCGATCCCTACCACCACTCCATCTCCTCGCAGCAACCGAAGCACCACCAGCGACAACTGCAGCAAACCACCGCCTAGCAGCTTGCCACCGCGCCGGAGCCCCATTCATCATCTGCAGCCCTTCACCCGCGACGCCATAGCTCGCGCTTTCGTCAGCATCCGCCCCATCTTGCTTGCAGCTGCGTCGGCCCTCGACCCGCTGCTGCTCCTGAGATCCTGGCGAAGCCGCTGCTGTCCCTGCTCCGTCGGTGATCTGCTCGCCTGACGCCGCTCCTCAGCCGCAACCCAACGCTGCCACAACCGTCGACTTGCTGCTGCCCTGCTCGGCTGTCCAAGACCGCCTAGCGCCGACTCCGCCTCGCTCCACCCGCGCCGCGACCCGACGCCCTACTCGCCGAACGCCACATCGCCATTCCTCCAGTCACCGTCGCGCTCCGCCTCACCGCAACCCGCGAGATCCCGGCAAAGCTGCTCTTTGCACCACTTAGTCCGTGATCGCTCGCCACCGTGCCGCGACGACCTGAAGCTCTGCCGCTCAGCACCCGTCCGCTTCCGCCGGCTATTCCCTTCCAAAGCGACGCTCGCTTTGACCAGTGTCCTTGCCGCCGGGTTGCCAACGCCGCCGGTTCATACTCACCGGAGCTCCGAGGCCCTGCACCGCGTCCCCCTCGCCCGCGTCGACACTGCTACTCTCCCTCCATTCGGTGGCTTATTTTTATTTTATTTGTTATTTTTCCTTTATTTTATGTTTTTTTTTCTTTTTTAGTTTCAATATTATTGTACAGGAATGTGATTTTCATTTTATGCGTATTCTAAACATTATTTGCAGGGGTTTTGCCCAAAATTATTATAATTATTAATTTGATCTGTAAGACTTCGAATCATTTTTTTAATTATATTAATTTTTGGGTATTTTGATAGTATTTTAATTGTTAAATCATTATAGTTATTAATTTGATCCGTAAGACTTCGAATCAAATTTTTGATTATTTTGAACTTTTTGTCGTGATGTTTAGGGTTAGAGTAATCGTTAATTTAACCTGTGAGACAACAGGTTATTTTTTCGATTATTTTAATCATTTATTTGGTGAATATCTTGATCAGTTTAGATTTAATTTCATAATTGCTTGTCTTGGAAAAGCACTGAAAAACATAAAAATCAAAAATCAAATCTTGCATCGGAGTGTGTTAGTAAATTAGGATTGCATTTTTTAGGATTGCACTTTTAGATAATTTTTTAAATAAGACTCTTAAATAATGTTTGCACATTTAAATAATCTCAATTTTCTTAAAAAAATAGTTTTCTAAGATAGGATAGGGTTTAAGTCAAATTAATCCCTAAAACATATTAGAAAATTATTCATTTTAGTTAGTTTAATTAAGGTTTTTATTAATTCCGAATTTTAATAAGAAAAATACAAAAAATATTAGGTGCATGTCAATTAGTTTGCATGTTAGGTTCATTTAATTAGAAATAACTTGTTAGTAAAATTAGGTCATATAGTTCAAATGCATGATTTATGATAAAGTTCTAGTTAAAAGAAAAATCCAAAAAAAAAAAAAAAATACTTGCTTTAGAGTGTGGAATTCATTTGGTGCAATTTATTTTATTCAATGTTTAATAATGATTGAGCATTTGTGTAATCACCCCATTGCATGATAGTAATTTAGGTTAAAATAAATCCAAGCTGCCTGTAAAAACATTTTTGAAAAATTAAAAAGAAATTATACCGAAATGGTATTAGAGAAATCTAGTATAACCAAGTCCCCGTACCCTTAGTCTCTGGTTCGTAAGAGTAAAATAATTCTCCTATTATTTTACTTATGTGTCTAATCGACCTACCGTAAACCGATTAGTGGCGACTCCTAGATAATAATCATTTACATGCTAAATATTTGAACCTTAAGTTGCGAATTGGTATGAGCTTGGAAGAGCCCGAGCTAAGTTTAAAGACTTAGTAGTCCATTAACCTAAACCTAGATGATGCACCCGAAATTTAGGTCGTGACAAGTGGGCAAGAATCCAACATGAAAAAAGATCTTTGGCCATCATGAACTATCAATTGATCAAAGACCGTAACCAGACCACAAGCAACAAAATTTTTCAATGCAATCATTACATACAAGCTTTCCACATCAGACTCTTGCCACCTTTGATGGACATATCAGCTCGGTGAAATTAATACTTGTAAAAACTTAGTGTATTTCCCCTATTAAAGTCAACATCATCACGTAGAAGGATGATTTCTTAGACTAAAAGCATCGACACAACCATCAAACACAATGCTAATCCTTGAATAAAGCTAGACAGACATTCATCATGTCTCGAACCTTAATAATAATAAGGCTCACGCCTAAATCCCCGAGTCCTGATTGACAACGAAATCAACAATAAACACTTTCACTAGAAAATTTTATCAAAGAGGTCTCAGATCCCCACTTCTCCCCTTTTATATTGATAATAAAAGAGAAAGCAAGGAAAAGACATACATTGATAATGAGATAGCCCACTTTATGTAAATTCCCGATCTATAAAATGTCCCTATTAACTTAATTATTTTTTAGTTGATTCATTGTTTTGATATGCCGAATTTCATGTTTACATAATCAAAACATAAATGTTCAATTTGGTGCCCCAACACCCTCTAGAATCTTATTATATACACAATAATTGGCATATTAGGTCATGTAAGTAACTAATCATGTGAAGATGGAAAAAGATTTCAATGGGTTTTGAAAGTTATAATTTCATTGTAATGAAGATTTCTTTAGTAATCTTGTAAAAAGGCTTAATGGCTTTGTCATCATAAGGAGTTACTAATTATTGATTAGAAACCTTCCTAAGTCTCTTTATTGGCAAATGAGATTCAACTTGCAAAATGGAGCACTATCATCGCGCGATACTATCTCGACAAAGCGTATTATTTTTAGCTCATTAAAAAAATACAATTGAAGAATTTAAACCGGTCAAATTCGTCAATTGTCAAGTAGAATTGTGGGTGCCATGACATTGTGTAACATCCTCAATCCAAGCCTTATCTATGGAGCGGAATTACGACAGTAATCGATGGACCATAAAAAAGCAAGCAAAGACCACTTTAGGATGAAAACTCAACTTTTCATTAGCGGATCATAAAATTTTGAAAAAGTGGAAACAAACTGCAAATGAGGAGCCACAATGGCCCAAGCCATAAGCAGGCAGCCCATTGGGCCTCACACCCACTATGGGTGGCCCAATGGGGCCCCTTAAACCATTCAAGCCCACATTTGATTTTTGGAAGCACGCACATTAAATTGGCCCACGTGCATAAATAGTAAATGAAACCATAGTTTATTTTAATTCCCATTTTGCCCTTCCTAGAAACTAGTAGCTAATAAGACAAATTTGTTGTCATCCTAAGGAGAGAGGGCGCCCGAATGAAGGAGGGAAGAGGAGAAGTCTAATTAGCTAGCATTTTCTAGTCTATTTCCTATTCTAGGTCAAGCATGATGTCTTGAATTGAATGCCTTAGATAGGATGATCTTCAAGAGGCATTATTGGCCATGCAATGGCTTGGTCATGAGCAAATTAAGGAGGGCTGTACATGAGATCATTAATGCTTGGGAGAGAGAAAATCTTGTTTGAGCTCATTCTCTCTTTCATGCTCTCATTTCTCTCACACTCTTTCTCCCAATCTCTCTCTCTCACTTGACAATCTCTATCTCTTTCTCACCGCCAGACCCCCTCCCTCTCACACTCTCCCTCTCTCACCTCACCCTTTCATTGCCGTGGTCCACCACCGTCGCCCAAGCCGCTGCCCTCACTACTGTGCTATGCCGTTGTTTGCTCTTGCCGAGCCGCCTCACCACCAGTGCTTCAAAGCCATGAGACCCGCGCCCTTATGCCGCCCTCACACCATTCTTTGGCTGTGAACCAGTAGCATCTCTTGCCACTGTTGTTACTATTTGTCATCGTGTCATGAGTCGCCATTGCTGAGCCATTGCCAAACCACCGTTCTCCATCCCTTGCCGCCCTCACATCGAGCCGCACCCCACACCGCCACCCACACCAAGTTGCTATCGTGCCAAGCTGCTACTTGCCGTGAACCATTGCTGCCGCTATGAGCCATTGAAGCTAAATCCGAACCGTGAGTAACTTCCTAACCCTTGTTTCGGGTGGCTGTTACGCTTAGGATTAGGGTTAGATTAAGGTTAATGACAGTTAGATTATGTGATAAATAGATTAGGATGATATATTATCATGATATGTGATAAGTGCAAATGATAAGCTATCATGATAAGTGATAAGTGCAAATAATAAGCTATCATGATTAGTGATAAGTACTAGTGATAACCTATTGTGAATAGTGATAACTTATCAAAATTGTAGTAAGTGCTTATTATATTTTAATTTAATTTTAAATGTGATAAGTGCATTTATATTGCAATTTCAAATGTGATAAGTACTTATTAAATCCCAATATTTAGAATGATAAGTGTTAACAAAATCCTCATTTTCAAAATGATAAGTGTTCATGGTATCCTATTTTAATAAATGATAAGTGCTTGTAAAACGTTATTTTGAAAATTGGTATGCTGAATTGATAATTGAAATTGTGGTGGGACATTATACATTATGAGGTTGATGCATGATTATTTTGGTGGATAAATAATCAATGGATGATCATGTGGAATTATTTCGTGGCATTTTTGTATGCAAATATTGCTAATGTGTGAGCACTAAACACTATTTCATTGAGTAATGAGAAAGATAAAAATCCGCTTAAATGGTTGATGTGCTTGTGTGGTCACATAATGGTTCCTTACTCGTATGATTATGTGAGACGATGCCTAATGAATTTTGGATGCCCCATGTCAATGGGATGCCGTTCGCGGATGAATTTCGAAACAAAACTCCTTAATTGAAATGCTGTCTTTGAGTGAGGTTGAGACGTTACCGTATCCAATGGGATGGGAAGATGCCCGATTACACCGAAAGAACACTGACGCAAGTGTCAGTTGTGGCCAAGAGCAGTAGTAATAATAATAGAATTATGGTCTCAAGAATGGCATGGTAGTATGGAATGCCATGTTATTTTCGAGACACCACGTGTGTAAAGTGCATGAATGCTAAATGCAAATTATAAGAGTAATGTTATGGCTTGCACATATATGACATGGATTATATGAGTTGCATGAGATACATGTGTAAATTAAATGTCATTTTAGTGACTTGTGTGACACGTGCATGCTTGATTAACCCTACTTATGAATTGATGAGTATGTGGATTTGTATGCCCTTGTTTAAGAATTGAGAGATTTAGGTTGAGGTTAAATCTCTTTATGTTATAGTTAAGGTAAAGCTTAGGCTTTACTATTGATCTGTTATCAACTATTAACCTACATGTTTAGGGTGTCTCCAAGGCGAAGTACCTTCCTACGCAAGGTTCAAGGAGTTTACTTATTGAGTATATCTCATTCGTTATTGTTTAAATTTTTTAGGCCCTCATCAACATTCCTTTTGGCGTGCCTATGGATCAGAATATCGAGGTGACCTCCTATCTAGTTAAGGGAATGGACATAAGATACAAGAAGTATGTGACCACCATTTGGGTGGATGAGGGGTTGATGAATCTGGTGCCCCATAGGTTCATGGCTTGGTATGTATGGGTCAAGAAGGATCTCTTTGGCCCTCTTCGAGGTTTTGATTGGCCACTAAACAAGGGACCCAGGGGCACTAGTTGAGACCCCATGGATGTGAATGACCCTAATGGTGCCTTCACTGGCCTAGAGACGGAGTCGGACCCGGGCCTAAGCCGTGGTATTATAACTTAAATGCGTAGGGGATACCACTTTTTGAGGTCGCCTTCATAGTATAGAGGTGGTGAGCTAACCCCGACCCCCTTTTGATGATCTAAGAAATCCGCTTCATAGATGTGTATATGTTAAGCTTCTGGTGTGTTAAAGTTAGCGTGTAAATGTTAATATATATATATGTGTGTGTGTGTGTGTGTGTGTGTGTGTGTGTGTGTGTGTGTGTGTGTGTGTGTAGATATATGAAAGTGTGTTTTGATATGTATTCCATGCTATCCCTGCTTATGAATGATTGGATGGAGTTAATTCTGCTTTCGCTTGCATATAATCGAAAGATAAAATGAATGGGTCAATAATGCCTCTTAAGACGTTGCGGGAACAAAGGGCTACAAGCATCTTGAGTGGCTCACGAACAGAGCAAGGAGGAGTCGGCTCGAAACCTGCTGGGGCATAGGCAAATGAAGGCGGGTCACGATGGCGAGGGGCGGAACGGTGAAGTAGCAAGGCGAAATCGCAGTGGGCTTTGGCTCCGAGCTGCATCGATGCAGCGAGTAGGGACGTCAGGTTGCTGGATCTACGCTGGGCGATCGTGGACGACCGGTGGAGTGGCGATGACTGGTGGTGTAGTTGCCGGCATTAAGTGGAGGTGCGGTAGGCACGATGGGCTCTCGGAGCAGCGCGGTATGGTGGCACCAGCGCAGCGCGAGTGAGGAGGAGCCGGTGGTCGGCTGCAAACGCGAGCAGCAAAGGTGGAGGAGATAATGAACAGTAAATGTCCAATCACCCCCTCCTCTGCCTTTTTTGCTTTTATGTTTCCCCCTCTTTCTTCCTTTTTTTTGTTTTTGACTTTTCCTCAAGCTTTTTCCTTCTTTTTTTTTGATGACCCAAGGAAGCCCCGTACGCCGCGGGCGGCTAGAGTAAACCCTAGGGCCCCACGGGAGGACTCACCACCCCCGTGGAACAGGTAAGACGCCAAGCATCTCCGCGGCGAGTCAAACCCTCACCCTCCAAGAAGGGGTCAGTGGGTCCCCCCATGATGGGGAAGACTTTGTCAGTAGAGCCACCACTGCTGGTGGTGCTTTTTCCTTTCTTTGTGTTTCTCTTCTTCGACTAAACAATAAAAAAGCTTTTCTCTCTCTTTTTGTGTTGATTTTTCCTTCGACTCAAAAGAAAAAGCCAAGCCCCCAAAACCCTATGAGTTTTACTTGTTTATAAGTCACCGATTAGGTTTTTTTAATTTTTCCAAATCAATATCCACGATGATTCTTTTTCCAAATGTAATATTTCCTTTTCCGAACGCAATATTTGTTCACACTTGCCCTATCCAAAAAAATTCCATCATATCCTGAAAAATTTCAAATTCCTATTTTCAAGAGATAATTTCTGATCATAAAAAAAGGGGGCTTCGACCAATTTGCTCGTTTCGTGGGCTTAGCCCAACTCATCAAATTAAAGTTTCTGAACCATCAATTTGAACCCATCTGTCACTGGCCCAATGTAAATTCAAATTAAAAATAAATGCACCTAAAACTATATGATATGCAATTAATTAATTAATTTTGTAGGGGTTAAAATTAATCCATGATTTTTTAATGCAATAAATAACTAAATGGATCGCCAAAATTTAGGTGTTAACAGCTGCCCCTCTTTGAAGATGAGCTCATAGAGATTGCCTTCAAAGACAAATTGAGATCTAAATTTTGACCATGCACATGTAATGAATGATTTTTTTGTTGGAAAATAAAATTCATTTTAAAATGCAACTTTTATGATGCATAGAAATGCTAATGCAAATGATAAAGGAACTTATCTGGAATAACTTACTTTCAAGGAGAGTAGAGTAACTCAAGATAGTTGGTGTTACATGTCCAAGACCTATACCTTTCTACGGTCATCTAGAATAGTAACAAGGCTTTGTAAGGAGAATGCTTTCCTAGGACCCGTATCTTTCTACAGTCACTTAGTATGGCAGCAAGATTTTGTAAAGAAACTGTTTTCCTAGAACCCATACCTTTCTACGATTGCTTGAATGGCGAAATTATTTTTCCATGACCCGTACCTTTCTACGGTCGCCTGTTAGAGTAATAAATGTTGTCTAGGACCCGTATCTTTCTACGGTCGCCTAAACGGGGATTCACTTTCCAGGACCCGCACTTTTCTACGGTCGCCTAAATAGGAAATCACTTTCCAGGACCTGTACCTTTCTACAGTCGCCTAAATGGGGAATTTTTTTTCCAAGACCCGTATCTTTCTACGGTCGCCTTAATCAGACTGAATCTTGGAGAAAAAATCTTTGGGGACAACTTGACCGAGTCGAGTGTCAGTGCACTTGAGAGAGAATACCTCTTATGCTCGCTGATTTGATAGGGGGACTTTGGGCTACGGAAGCACGCCAGGTCGATAAAAGAAATCTGGGCTACGAAAGCACGCTGGTTTGATAAAAAAAAAAATCTAGGCTACGAAAGCACGCCGGATCGATGAAAGGGATTCTGGACTACGAAAGCATGCCAAATCAAGAACTCCGGGCTACAAACGCACGCCGAGTCTATTAAAAGGGACATTGGGCTACGGAAGCACGCCGAGTCAATGAAAGGGACACTAGGCTACGAAAGCATGCCAGGTCTATTAAAAGGGACATTGGGCTACGGAAGCACGTTGAGTCAATAAAGAGGGACATCGGGCTACAAAAGTACGCTGAGTCGATGAAAAGGACACCCGGCTATGGAAAAAGGACTCTGAGGAGCAACTTGAACGTCAAGTATTACTCAGTCTTCAAGGAAATATTACCTGTCAAACACGATTAGAGCAAAAACTGATATGAATTCATTGTAGACAATTTGAGCTACTCTATAATACACATTTCAAAGTTCAATGGGGTTGTCATCCATTCAATCAAGGTTTATGCATAATGACTTTACCATATTTACATCACCCCAAATTTCCACAGGATAGAATTGTCGTTCAAGATAATGACATGGATTTCTTAAGAATACTAAATAAGAGATTTTCAGTTAGAAAGGACTTTCACTCACTCTCATTTAGAATTGCTATTTTACGAGAATCACTCAATCTCACCATATCAACAGGTGTCCGAGTATTCTTGCAAGCGGTACGACCTTACCAATCTGAGAGATCTTTGACAGGGACCGTAATGTGGGCTTGGTTAATGGCTTAACAAATGGACTCTTTGAGTCGAGGCTATTGAAAGAACAACTCTGTAATCATCACCGGGTTTACAAATCAAGAACTTTGCAAAATGAGAAAGAAATAATCTTGCTCGCACTTCTTCGAGTGATTCTTATAAACATATAAACTCCTACGTTAATTCAAGTGCCATAATCAGAAGAGATTTTGTAAGGGACGTAACGTAGGGTAAGTTCATGGATTAAGAAATGAAAGGATTATTAGGCTCAAAGATGTGTATAAGGGTGAGAGTTGATGATCATCTTGGTATTGTCACCAGTTTTCTTCTTCACCAGGAATTGTCATTATAAATGCACTATTGATCTTAAAACTTTGAGTACTAGTCCATTGGGATTCAATTTTTGCAATTGATAGTCATCTATCTTGACTCTCTTTTTTTCATCTATGGGCATCGGCCTTGCTTTTACCAAGCATACTGATTTTTCATGCCCCTACTTCTCATTCATTTTTTCATCACTTCTTTTTCATGGGCATTGGCCTTACTTTTACTAGGCACACTGCTTTTTCATGCCCCTTGATTCTATTTTGAATGACCATATGGTGCTTTTGACATTTGGACTTTTTGGGAGGTCTTCATCTTCTATCAGCACTCCAGACCATATTATTTGAACAATTGCCTTTTGCCTTGCCCCAGTGTGGGGGATGGTTACCAACTGGGTTTAAAGAAATGAAATTGCAGGATCAAGTGGGCTATACAAAGGATATAAGTATGTAGGATAGAGAAAGAAATGCTCTTCGTCATCCTAAGACACTTAAATTACCACATAAATTCAATGTAATAGCACGACTTAAAGATTGATACAAGTGAGAACAAGAAAATTTCTTTCCATTTTCTCCACCTTATGGTGCTGTCTTACCTCCAATTTGCGCCGATGTTGGGTGGTTCTTGACTGGGGTAATTTGAAAAGAATCTCCATAAGTGTATGGGGCTCAAAGGGGCTAATCAATGGATCATATATAGTGTTTGGGGTAGAGATATGAATTGCCCCTCATCATTTCAATGATCGTATCTTTTGCGAGAATACTCTTTACCTTTTGGATATTGAACTTTCTACACTCATCTCACAAGTGTATAAGTAGGGGACTGTGTATATGATAACGCTTGCCTTTCATCATCCTGACACGTCTCATTCAGCATTCTTAAGCATTTAATATTACTCCAATGAATTTTCCATCTTGTGTGAAATTGGTGAGTTAAATAGGTAAAATCACTATGGAAATTCTCTTTTCAAAAGAGTCCAACAGCTTTAAGTTTGAAAATCTTTTGTGACTTCAAAACAGACAATTTATCATACTCAAAATATGGTTTTAAGAATTCATTCAGGGAATTGCCCCACAAAGAGATTGTTTCAGCAATGTGTGTTCTTGGATTGTCCCTATCAATCAAGACTGAAAATCCACTTTTGCCCCTGCGCAAGAGAACATGCATGAATAGGATACTATGCAACATCAATGCAAATGGAATATCCATTTTGGCTTGGGTCAAGATTTTATCTCAGTCGGGTCACTACCAAAATATGCCATGCCCCCAATTTGCCATCTGCAAGGAAAAGAACAAAGTGTCATTTCCCAAAATTAATTATGTTCAAAGACGAGATGTACCTCTTCCACCAGAGAAGGATGGTCCTCTTTTACTTGCTCCTCATTTTCTTATTAATGAGCAAGAATGAAAATTCCATCAAGCATGGAAATGCAAAAACACTTTGTTTGGCTCTTCAAGATGGATATTTCAAGTAGAGTTGAGATGTGACCCACATTAACTCTTTAAAAATGTGTTCTCAAACTTGTTGAGTAACAATTAAACCAATTGATCTAGTAATGCAACCCGATGTGCCTTTTTCAGATGCTTTCTCATCAGGCCAAGGAAGTAATGCTCCTCCTTGGTCTTGTGATGCAAACCTTCCAGGTCAGATAATCTTCTTTCTAGGTATGTCGCTAGTCTCTTCATGGTGGCATCAAATTTGACAATCTTGGGAAAATGAGATGGTTCAAAAGTCCTCTTGGCTCTCTTCTTCGAGTCACAATTTCTCACTGAAAATAGAGTATCTATATTATCACAGCACTTTTGCTTGACGAGATAAGCTACAGTAGTAGACAATTCATTGAATTGACTTTGGAGGCGTGCAATTCGCTTGTTCATGTCATTGTCAATATCAACGATACGGTTCGGCACCTCGTTTTGATCCATCATTTTAGCTCTCAATCGTGTTCGAATGGGTGAGCGGTATAGCTCCATAATCACCTAATTCAAATAAACGAGAACATGTAAGCATGAGGTGTAAATTGGGAACTAGTCCATGACACCAATCTATTTTTTCTTTTTTAGTCACAAAAAGTCCACACATGAAGGGAATTTCCTAAAAATGGACTAGGAAAATAAAGACATGGGACGCCATGGCAAGGACGGAGTTTCCTAAACATGAACTAGGAAAGGCCAAAATTTGAATCTACCTAATAAGAACAATGAATTGAAAACAAATTATCCAAAATTTTTTTTGTTAGTTTCCAAATTATTCATTGCATGGCAATTTCCTCATTTCATTTCTAATTGACAAAGGAATTAAATCAAAGATTGACCTAGATTGTCATGGACAAATCAAAAGTACAACGAAATAAATTGTATGGTATAGGGATAGAATACTTACTTCACCAAGAAAAATCGATGGCAATCACATAGACATACATATGAGATGTGAGGCTCGATTTATATTCTAGACAGCAAAGTGAAGTTAGCAGGATGGGATGACTAGTTGCGGTCTCGCATACTAAGTCAAGTCCTCCTAACTTCGGCTCAGTCAAGAATGATACTCCAATGTGGCGCAATCTCGCGGATAGAGGTAAACATTTTTTACATCAAGAAAGAAAATTTCGGGATTGAGTTGGGCAACCTCTACTACGCGGCATCACGGTCAAAGTCGTATCCAACTTAATACCATCCTAAGTATCCTAGTGCGGCCCAGGTCCGACGACAAGTTGTGTGTGCAAAAGTGTAGTATAAATGCAAAGCATGCACGACAATTTATATCAGACAACACTTCATATATGAAAATAAACCATACATTCATACACTTCCTTGCAAAATAAATGTTAGCAATCACTACTCCCCTTATACCTCCCAATCTGCAATAACATTTAACACCTTAAATGTTAAGGACATACCTAGGATCCTCACTGCAAAAGAAAAATATAGCCTAAGTTTACTAAGAGTTTTAACTCAATTCTCCAACGGAGTCGCCAAGCTGTCGTGACCAAATTTTCGGTTGCACCACCTAGGGTTTGGCTAATAAATTACTAAGCCTAAACTTAGCTCGGGCTCCCCCAAGCCCATACCAATTTGCGACTTAGGTTTAAAATTTTTTAACATGCAAATAGATTTTATCTAGGAGTCACCACTAATCAGTTTATGGTATGTCGATTAGACATTTAAGTAAAATAACGAGAGAATTATTTTACTCCTACAAACTAGAGACTTTGGGTACGGGGACTTGGTTACACTAGACTTCTCTAATGCCCTTTCGGTACCATTTCTTTTTATTTTCAAAAAATGTTTTTGCAAGCAATTTGAATTAATTTTAAATCTATTTCCCTAACATGTGAAGTGATCATGCGAGTACGCAAACCACCAATTTAACACCCAAGAAAGTAATGAATAAATCACGGGACTTACCTTGTAACAACGAAAGTATCTGCAAGGTTAATTCAAAATTCACATCAAAAGCCCTAGATATGATTTCTAATTAACACGCAATTTCTTTTTTGTTTTCACTTATTTAATGAGAATATAATCCATATGCAATGCATGTTACTAACCTAACATGAAGTGATATGGAATGGCAATATGACCTAACCTATATGACATAAATAAAATATAAGCATGCAGTCTATCCTAAAGAAAATTATCTAAAACTATAACTAATTAAAAAATAAAATAAAACATGCTATCCTACCCTAGTATGCAATGACATGTAAAGAATGTCCTAACTCTAAGTTTTCTTTTTTCCTTTTTCATGAAATTCGAAATGAAAATTATCCAATAACTAAATGTGCAATCTAAATTAACCAAATGATCTAATTCTAATGGCATGCAATTTCTAATCAAATGGACCTAGTAACAATCACTAAATGACATGCATTTCATGAACCTAATTCTAGATGACATGCGCATGATTTTTTTGTATTTTTTTTTTATGAAAATTCGTAATTAAAATCACTAAAAATAAAAATCTAACTAAAGTGAAATATTATCTACTATAGATACCCTCTAAACATGCATTTTAAAAAAACTAACCAACCTATCATGTAATCAATTCTAATCTATATGGAATGCAAATGCATTTTTTTTTTTTTTTTTGTATTTTCAGGATAAAAAAATTAAGAGATAAACACTAAATCATTCATGGTCATCAAAGATGTTATCCATCATTCGAATTGAAATCCAAACTTAATTATTTTACTAATAAAATCAATAAATAAGCCAGATCAATATATCAATTTTACTCTCACGTGAATAATTATTTCATCTAATATAAATAAAATAAAAATTCGTGTGCGGTTGCGAGTTAGGTGGTACATCGGGAATTTCAACCATGCATCGAGAAATATTTCAAACATATCATAAAATATCAAAACTAAAGTAAGATAAAATAAATCTACTAAATAAACCTACCTAATAAAATAAATCAACCTAATAAAATAAAATAAATCTCTACCTAAATTTGAATTTTTTTCCAAATATCCGGTAGATTGGACCACGAAGGAGGCTCGGCACGGCTAAGGACGGTGCAAGGGCAGCAGCTGTGGTGTCGCTGGTCACCGTCGGTCGGAGATCCCGGTTGTCAGAGCTCCAGCAAGGTCCGGCGAAGGCAGGCTCGGGCAGTAGCGAAGGGGCAGCAGCAAAACAGGGGAGTCGCTTGGCGTCGCGGGGGCTACAGAGCAGTCACTCAGGGAGGCTCGGATCAAGCGCAGTGCTGGGCTGAGAGACAGCGGCGCGGCATCGGCGGCGGCGTGCGGCGAGCGGACAGCGGAGTGGGGCAGATCGGTGCGACGGGCGAGCGGGACGAGCAAGGAGCGGAGCTGCTGGGAGCAGCAGCAGCGGGTCGTCGGCGGGGCGGGATGAAGCAACGGGCGAAAGGGCTGCTCCAGGCGTCGGTCGGGGCGGCTCACGAACAGAGACAAGGCGGGAGCGGTGACGGCCGCCGGCGTTGGGTGGAAACGGGCTCTCGGAGCAGCGCGGTATGGGGCACGGGCAGACGGGTGAGGAGGAGCGGGTCGCGACGGCAGCAAAGGTGGAGGAGACAATGAACAATAAATGTCCAACGGCAAAAGAACGCAAGTGCCAGGGCGAAATCGCAGTGGGCTTCGTGCTCCGGGCCTGCGTCGGTGCGGCGAGCAGGGACGTCGGGTCGCTGGATCTACAAAAAAGAAAATTAAAAAATTAATTAAATTAATTTTAAAATTAAATTTAGTTAAAATATTTAAAAATAATAATTTTAAAATTAAATTTATTTAAAATATTTTAAAAATAATAATTTAAAAAACTTTAAAAACGAATGGCCGGGATCAACCGGCGGAGTGGCGGTGACTGGGCCGGTGCAGCTGCCGGCGTCGCAGCCCTCGGGATCCGGGAGGTGCGGTAGGGGCGACGTGGGCTCGGCGAGGGCTCGCGGCCTCGCCGAGCAGCGCGAGTATGGCTCGCGACACCAGCGACCCTCCCCAGCGCGGGCTCTTGAGGAGGAGCCGGCGGTCCCCTATTCCCTTTTTTTTAATTTTTAAAGTTTTTTAAAGTTTTTTAAATTTTAAAATATTATTTTTTAAAATATTTTAACTATATTTATTTATTTATTTATTTATTTTGTTCCACGTCGGCCTGCCAGACGCGAGGAAAAAAAGGTTTTGGATTTTGGAGACAATGAACAGATTTTGGCAAATGTCCAATCACCCAAAGTTAAGGTACTTGAGGGGTCCCTCTGCCTTTTCTACTTTTACGTTTCCCCCTCCTTCTTCCTCTTTCTTTTTGACTTTTCCTCAAGCTTTTTCCTTTCTTTGTGTTTCTCTTCTTCGACCAAACAATAGAAAAGCTTTTCTCTCTCTTTTTGTGTTGATTTTTCCTTCGACTCAAAAGAAAAAGCCAAGCCCCCAAAACCATATGAGTTTTACCTTTTTATAGGCTACCGATTAGATTTTTTCAATTTTTCCAAATCGATATGCACGAAGATTCTTTTTCCAAACACAATATTTACTTTTCCGAACGCAATATTTGTTCACACTTGCTCTATCCAAAAAAAATTCCCTCATATTCTGAAAATTTTCAAATTTCTATTTTCACGAGATAATTTCCGATCATATAAAAAAAAAAAAAAAAAAAGGGGCTTCGGCCAATTTGTTCGCTTCGTGGGCTTAGTTCAACTCATCAAATTAAAGTTTCTGAACCATCAATTCGAACCCATCTGTCACCGGCCCAATATAAATGCAAATTAAAAATAAATGCACCTAAAACTATATGCTATGCGATTAATTAATTAATTTTGTATGGGTTAAAATTAATCCCTAATTTTTTAATGCGATAAATGACTAAACGAATCAACACCAGTGAGATAAAATCTCAACAAATTCTCCCCCTAAGCTCCGGTTATAACAACAACTCAACTCGGGATATATATATCTCTCTCTCTTAACTCACGCTCATTTTTTTTTTCTTTCCAGGGTCTTTCATCAAAATTGAATTAAATGGGCTCGATCTTGTAAATTCAATTAAGATTATAATGAAATTCATGCTCGCCTATTACTATTACATGCTCCTAACATGCAATTAAAATTTAACAAAATTTTTGTTTAGGGGCTAGTGCCAACTCTTAAATTTCTATATAATGAATAACTAAATAATTCATCAAAATTTAGGTACCAACACCTTACCTTACCATTGTCAAGCTCGCCTCTTTCTCCTCCCCTGTTTTGGAGTGGTCCAGCTTCGGTTGAGTGGTCGACATTGAGCTTGTGTTGGATGGGTGCCCCTAATGGGGACTTCGGTGGGCGCCGCAAGGCCGGGCGCTGGAGATTGCACGGACACAATAGCAGGGTGGAGCAAAAGGTGGTACAGCGGCCATGGTTGAACCAGTAGAGAGAGGAAAAGAGATAGAGGGGGATGGGCCGATTCTGGTTATCTTCTTTTCCTTTTTCTTCTTCTTTTTTTGTTTTTGTTTTCTGGTCATATTTTTTAGAGTTACATGTGAGAAACTTTATGTAACCCACCAATCAAGGATCGAAAGAAGCAAAATCTCGACTTGTCTAGTTTGTCTGGCTCATGGAACCTACCCATGACAACCATGAGAAGAGAACGAACATCACAATCAAGTTAACAAAATTGTCCTATTGAAGTCAAATTTAAGGAGAGTTCGGAACCATAAAAGTATTAGGGAAGGATAACATATCATCTTTGTTAGCTGTTATATTATAATAGCATTTTCAAAGGGAAAAAAAAGTTTTCCTTTTTGGAAATAGATATACTAAAAAACAATGCACTGATCAAATAAACAACTTATAAATCACCATCTACTCTATCCTAAACTTTTGGTTCTGACAGAAAGCCAGTATTGATTGGAGGGTGCTGATAAAATCACCTGCAAGATACAAGTAGTTAATTTGGCCAAGAGTACTTTTTTTAACTCTCTATTATCAAAATTTAAATCGACATGAAATGAAACTTAAAGGGAAATCTTAATATGTGGTTAAAATCACTCTTATGGTTTGGAACATATAAATTAAAAAAAAAACTTAAAGGGAAATCTTAACTTAATATGTGGTTAAAATCACTCTTATGGTTTGGAACATATAAATTAAAAAAAAAAAAAGGAAGGGATTGCATAAGAAGCACATGGTGCGCGTGCGCACCTAACACACTGTGCAGAGGCAAGTGTGTGCACGGCACTCGCCGATGAGGGGCACTCTTTTTGCTTGGTTTGCTGGAAGATTCAAGAATAATTTCGTTTTCTTGAGAGGAACATGAGTAATAAGGAGGCAATCGTGATGATCGTGGGAGGAATGCCAAGAAGGGCGCTACCAAGGGAAAGAAGAACCGTGGTGGTTCGAGTTTGAGGGATTCAATGGGGGATCTAGAGCATCGGATGACGAAGCTCGAATTGTTCGTCACCAAAGTCCAAGGATTAGTCGATGACCTAACTCAAAATGTGTATAGAGATGTGAGGGTTGGTGATCGTCTTAACATTACCATCGGTCTTCTTTTCCATTGGGAATTGCCTTCACAATACTCCATTGACTGTAACACATTGGTTTACAGTCCTTCCGGAGCGTTGTCATCAAATATAAATAATCCCCCCATACAGCAAAAGGTTTAGGGGAGGGAAGAGCAGCATTTTCCAATAAATAAAAAATCTTGTTGAAGGAGTTTCAACAAAATCAGAGTGGCGCGGCAGAAACGTGGTGGGCCCATAACCCACAGGTCCCGGGATCAAACGACATATCAATATAAATGAATTTAAAAATTGCATAAATAGAGATGATAAAAATCTTTTACAACGCTCTTACCTACTTCATTTTTCTTATACTTTATTATTTTCCCTCTTTTTAAAAAAAAAAAAATTCCCCTCTTCCATCGTTCTTTAATAATATGTTATTAACTAGTAAATTATACTAATATACCTAAATACTAATATATGTAATAGATATAACTACTAAATATATATTTATATATCCAATTTATATTATAAAATACCAAGACACTCAAATACATAAATAAAAATATGAATAAATTAAAATGAATTTGTTGTTATTTTGGATTATATTAGAATTCTAATATTATTTATATTAAAATATTATTTTAATTTTATTAATTTAAAAAGTTATTATTCGAAAAAGAAATTCTGTTATGAATATTAAAAATCCTATCTATTGCGAATTTAGTGTAGCTACTCATTACCTGTTGTTCAAAATAGATAGATTCCATTTTCAGTGACCATATAACTGTAAGGATGTACATACTAGTGGTATTTATGATGATTTAAGAAGGGCCACGGTATTATACACATATTGCTTAATGAAAACTACATTTAGAGAAAAGAAATGATATTATGAACTTATCCTTTTATTTACACTCATTATTTAAAAATTTCAGTACATTTAACTCGATTGGAAATTTGTTTTGATTTAGTTTTGAGCGTGTTTGGAGTTCATTTGGAACTATCAGTTGACGCATAAATTATACAAAGATGCCTATGAATTGCCACTTGTCAATTATCACAAGAAAGAAATTTACCTCTGTCTTTTGTTGCCATTCTTTTGATGGTCGCCAGCTTCTTAGCATCAAAGTGGAAAGATTTATATACGAGTTATTGCTTATAATGCTGTCATGTTTGATACATCACTTACGTGAACAAGGTCCTTGTAAACACCATTGATTTGAGGAGGCACTCTTGCTTTTAGTATAATTCTGTCATGAGAAGGGACGAGGGACAATGGCTTGCCTCTTGCTATTTTAGCCCATGTGTTCATAAAATCCATTGTTGACCCTCCATCTACCATGCAATGGTCAATTGCGATCCCAATAGTGAAACCTCCACATCTAAATTTAGTCACCTGTAATTTGTCTTCAAAGTTAATAATGTTTCAACAGAGAATGTAGAACATGTCAACATGTGAAAACATTCTTGCGTGATTGAGTTTATGCACAGCAAATGGAATCGGGATGAATGTACTTGATACATGCCATAATATCTTGACTTTTTGCCTTCAATAAAGAGAAAGATTTACCTAGACTCGATACACCACAAATTTGATGATTCTCGATTGCTAACCTCGTCATTTAAGCGGGGGCCACATCTTTATCCAACAGTACCAAATCACCTATCACTGGTGGACTGAAGAATCATTCCTCATGAGACCTTACCAGGACGAGTCACAGCCCATCAGGAATAATAATGGAAGAGGACACTCAAAGTGCAAAAGTTATGTACGGCATTCATTTAAGCGTTGAAAGTTTTTGTCGACGCACTTAAATGCCAAATAGGAGAAAAAGATCACTTAAGTGCCTTCAGCAATAAATTTCATCCATATTAATTATGTGACATTTACAATTTAAATTTTAGTATGATTTGAAATATTTTTTTTTTTAAATTGTCCTCTTGGACATCCAAAACAACGTCCCACAATAATCTTTTTTTAATTGAGATTGGCATTAAAGTGATCAAATTTTAACAACAACTAGCATTAAAGTGGTCATTTTTTTAATAATAATCAATATGTAAGTAATCACTTTTAACTATAATTGGCACTCAAATGATCCATATTTACAAATTTTGGCACCCAAATAATCACTCGTTAACTTGTCGATACAACTTTGTTCGGGGGTTATGTGCTAATTTGGCACTCTAGCGGGCCACATAGGACTGAGGTATTGATAAAATATGGTCACATAGAATTTTCAGTAACCCAAATCGGAGTTGATACTTAAGTGATCGTTTTTGTTAAAATGTAGCACTTAAGTGATTTAGAAAAAAGTTTTTGGCATTAAAGTAAGCATTGCGCATAATTTTTAGCATTCCTAGTGTTTCTTCTTCTGGAAAGGTAGCTATCTCTATTTTCCTTCTTTTATCGGCAAGTTACTATCTAAATGGATACTTATAAGTTGGCATTGAATTTGAAAATTTATTATGTCATTGAGAGAGATACTAATGATAAAGTGCCAATTTTCCATTTTTTTTGGACCATGAAGAGGCTGCTTTATAATATTGTTTGTCATGGAGATACTAGTTTACTGGAGAAATAACTAAATGATTACAAATATACTGACCTTTGCCAAAAATAAAAACAAATAAAGTTCTCAATCAATTATATAGAGAAAAAACTGGCGACCTGCAGGTAGATAATTATTATACTAGATGAAAAGTTAGAATTACGTCTTGCAAAAATAAGTTGAAACTTCGTCTTTATTATAAGCAGAAAATATTAATTAACAATATAGGAAGTTGCTAATCACTATCGAGTTTTTTTCATATGAATTACTAGTCATATAAAAAAAAAGTAAATAACTTCTTACCAAAAGAAAATTATCATCTTCTAAATCTTAAGCAAAGTTAACGAATCAGGAACCCAACTAGTTAAACGCGAATTCGTTCTACCAAAACAAATAGACAATCATGTTTAATCGAGAAAAACAAATAAAAAAGGCAAAAAGGAGTATTTATGATCTTTACATAGGAATCTGAAATGAAATGAATAGATTAGAAGAGCACTCTCAAGCATTACCAGGAAAAAAAAAAAAAATTTGTTCCTTACCTGTGCAGTTAGAAGGGGGGCAACTTCAGGTATATCTTCCGTAGGATCCTTGTAGATAAGCTTACCTAGAACATCAGAATACAAAACTCTCGTATCACCCAGACTTTCGATATCACGATTAGATATTGCCTCCACAAATGGGACTCCTAACTTCTTTTGGCAATCAACAACCAACTTCCCTCGAGAGGTTTTAGCTAATCTCCCTGCAAGCGGATAGTAACAGACCAGAACTTTGGCCAAAGCATGATTAAACACGTCTACCACATTTGTGTCACCCCTGTCGTAAGAATTGATGGATTTTTCCTTTGATGGGCCTAAGTTGGGGCGTCCGCCCATGTTGGGCACAAAGGCCCGGCACATGAGTTGAGGGCCCATGGAGGAAGTTATTATAGATAAGGGAAAATCAAAGAGGCTGTTATCGATAAGAAGTTACGTATTTTGAAAAAGAGAGATTACGCTCTCTCTGAAGTTACGTCTTTCTACACCGCTTTCTCCTGAAGAACAGAACAGGATTATCCTCTGAAGACAACACTGGTGTTTAGTCTGTAGAAATAAGATACGTTCGATTATGTAACGTGCCTTAGGATCGGTGATTCATGATTTTCTGGGCTTGCTTCCGCTTCGTTGTTTCTCTTAGGGTTCGATTCCGTGTCGAATCACTATTTTGGGAATTCTGTTTCCTTCAAGAATAAACAATCAATATTATCGCTTTGGCCGTTTCATCAAGGCTATTTAAGAAAAGGGAACCCCGGGAGTTTCTTGTTCTGGCAGGACGGCGAGAGGGACGGATCTTTCTACTATGAGGGCACTGTTCTTCGTGGTTTGGAAGGCCTCCATCGGAGAAGTCCGGAATTCTATATCCTGCTCTCTTACCGAGATGGAAAAAAAAAAAGTGTTTGAAAGTTCAAACAAAGTTATTAGGTAGAGAGATATCACATCTGATTTAAAAGAGTTTCATTAATCCTGTACATAAGCAAAGTGTAGTTTAAGAAAACCGATCTCATGTGCGATTCTGGATGGAATCAATTCATTCTAATTTCGGAAAACGGGCGGTGTCAAGGAATGTGAAATAACATGGATAAGGATCACAAGAAAGCAACATGAAGTCTCGAACATGTCTTCAATTCCGTGCATGGTCGAAAATACAATTTGAAATATTAAACAATTTGCAAGTGGAGCGGAATACTTTAACATAAAGTGGAGTGCGTTCTCCTTAGTAACAAAGATTTGGTTGTGTCTTGTCATGGGAAGGCATACCATATAAGGATAGTGTGAGAGATAATAAAGATGAACGTGCCTGAATTTGGATTAGCTTCTCTATGCGGATTTTGGAAAGTGACCGTTTCTGCGGGCAATTTAAATTGAAGTTCATGTCTATGGTTTTTGATTTGAAAACTTGGCTGGTTAGTCAATCGCCCCAGAGGGACCCAGAAATTCTAATAATGTAGTTTCCCAAATTCTATGATCACTTCGAAAGGGGCTTCTTGGAAGTTGAAATTGCATATATCATTAACAGTTTTCATCGTTTAGATTTTCATTTCAGGTGGTCCAGACGACAGTTCTAGGATAGCCACGCGTTATATTTGCTTTCCGTCAATTGCTGGAAAACGGCCTTGCGTTGCACAGGGACAGATACTCCATTACATTTCATAAAATGAGATAATTGCAATAAAACAACCTGAACCGACGTGAGCACCTTCGTCATTTGATTTCGAGTCACGTCCTGATTATTACAATATTTAAGCAACAAACACAACTTCATTCATATTCAAGTTGATTTGTATTAATTCACCTTGCCTCGGAAAAAAAAATAATCCAAACAATATCATAAAATCTCATATGGTATCAAAACAAAAAGTCCCGAACTTTTTCGAATCTCATTTGTCTCCCCAATTAAATATTTCCATATTTAGTATTAAGCAAAAAAGATCGAACTAAGCGTAAGAGAGAGTGTTGGAATATTTAAATAATAAACCATGCTTTCATCTAACAATTTAGGCTTTTAAAATAGTTGACGGTATTCCTATAAAATCTCACTTGGTATCAAAGCACTAGTCGATCTTGAAGTGCACTTGATGCACTCGCACCCAATGCACACCAAAGCTAATTTTGCTTCTTGTTATTTTTTTTCCCCAAATAAGTCCTAACATTCTCCAGTCAACATTGATTTCAACATTATTCATCTCGTTCGATAACCAACGAACTTTTGTTGCATAGTTTTCAAAGCCCTCTCATATAAGCAAGTGCTTAGTCAAATCCATTCCATGATGGTCGTATTTTCATGCCAATCGCAATCGCTGCATCACTTAGTCAAGCCTTTCACATAAGTGGCTTTTCTTTCAATGCCAACCTCATTGCCAACCTCATAGACTGCATTGCTTAGTAACTATTTTTCCAAATCAGCCATATAGGCTGCTTGATGCCATGATGTCAGTCATATAGACTATGTCACTCAGTTACCGTTTTGCAAGCTAGCCGCATCGGCTGCTTGCTATTTCCTTCCGATTCTTGACATTTTGTATGTTGTTTCGAGAATTGACACCACTATCAGACTCGTCGCTCTAGACCAGCTAGATCTAAAAATTTTGCCATGAACAGCTGTTGGACGCAATCTCATCCACCACATCTTAGTTGTTGGACATTGTTTAGATTTGTATTCATACTCAAGTTGACATCTTCAATGCACTTTACATTTAAGAGGAATGTTAGAGATATATAGTATAATTATAATAGTTTTTTGTGTCTCTCAAGATATGCGAATATCTCTATTTAATTGTGCATATCTTGATTGATTTGTCATCTTATTCTATCATTTCATGAAACTTATAAATAGGCTAATGTAACCTTCATTGTTACGCAATGAAATGTACACAAATTTTACGTGGCATTATTATTCTTTAACTCTGACATCTCCTCCACTCATCTTCTACCAACTTGCTATCCTTTTCCCAAACTAACCTCGTCCCAAAAACGAACAAACATAACCCGCCTTTCTCTCTCCTCCATCATCTCTTTCCTACCCCCACAACTGCTCGGTCGCTGCATCCCAGCCGAGCCCATCGTCGTCACGGGCTTTGCCTCTAATCTTGTCCATATCGAGGTCCACCGTGGCCACAACATGGGAGACCAAGAGCTTTGTGATAAAGCCAGCATGGCCGCTGCAGGCTTTGTCACGTAGTTCGTTGAGTCACACGAGCCCCACAAAGTCGAGCTCATAGTTTCAGCGAGCTCGGGCTCTGATGGCTGCGACATACGAGCTCAAGCACATGACGAGAGAGAGATGGTGAGAGACTTCGCAGTGGCGTCAGGTGGTGAGAGCTCAAGCATATTGATTTCTATCATATGGAATGAATATCAGTGATCAATGACGTTTACCAATATCACAAGAAATATTAGAAGATCACGCTATATTATGAGAAGGGAATGTTCAAAATGTGTGAGGAAATCTGGTAGCAATAAAGAAAAAGAAAGAAAATCATCATTACTTCCTTATATAATTCAAGGATGGCGAAGAGTATGGGGCAATCGGTAAGCGTCACGGTGCTTAATTAGAGAAATAAATAACTTTTTCTCTAGCGTAATCTTCTTATACCAAGTATTCAAGTGGTTGACTTTTCTGTACGCATCCTTTTCAACTGGATCATCTTCTAAAGGCTCGGATCCTAAATTCAATTATTGTGTCTACGGAGACCTCATCAACTTATACTTCTAGAAATCAGATCATCAGCTGAGGAGTTGACTTCGCTTAGTTCAGCAAGAAAAATCATCCTAACGTCCAAATGAAAAAGATGTCATTGAACATTATGAGTTTAAAGAAATCAACAAACTTCTCAACTGGATCATCTCCTAAAGAGAGTTATCAATATCCACAAGTTGAGAATCATCCCCTGAAGAGAGTTACTCAATTTTGCACTTACAGAAAGCTTATCAAATCGTATATCCAAAATCAAACCATTGGCTGAGGAGATAACATGATTCAATTCGGAAAGCATAATCATGCTAACAACCAGAAGAGAAGATGTAGTTGAACATTACATTTTTAACAAATCAATAAATATAAAGATCGAAAGTATGTTTTTCAACTATACCATCCCTAGAGGACGACTCTCTAACTCCAACTCATTTTTGCATCAAGAAAGTCTATAAAATTACATTTCTATAAAAAAAATAATTGGCTGAGGAGATAATTAATCATTTTAATCATTATGATATGGAATGAATATATTGATGGTGTTACGATAATATAAGAAACATCACGTGTGATGCTTGTTGAATACTCGGATTCATGCAATCACAAGAAGGATCATAGTGTCTCATTACTCTGATTGCTGTAATCATAAGACTAACCAAATCAATGATGATAAGATATAACTAATAGGATCATAAGAAAATTTCAAAAGACCAAGTCAACTATAAACCTCACTATCCTTATGGGAAGGTTGTAAACAGTACTCGAAATTTCTTATGAACATGCATTTCGCCAGATCATCTTTGGCTACGATCCTAAATCCAACTAACTGTTTTTTTTTTTTTTCCATTTGTGGAAAGGTCATTAAATTACATTTCTTAAAATTAAATCATTGACTAAGGAGCTAATTTGATTTGGTTCGGGAAGTAGATTATCCGACATCCTAACAAAAAGATGTCACTTTAAATAAATCAACTAACTTTTCAAGAGCTACTCAACTTTCACCTACGGGAAGTTTATTCATTGGTCCTAAATTTGGTCTTGTACGAGAAACTAGATCTGTCAAATAACTTCCCTTGGAGGGCGATGTGCAAATCCGATGAGCTCGATCGTTAAATGGTATGGCCTAAGAAGCATGATCATCCATAAGAGAAACATTATGAGATTCAGGAAATCAACAAATATGAGGTTTTATCCATGAATTAAGATAACGTTTTTTTAGCTTTTTAACCAGGTCATCTCATAGAGGGCAGCGGTTTTGAAGACCAAGTCAATTTTTGCAGTCATCTCATATATATGCACATAGAACTCCGCAATGATATTCTATAAGTATTTTCTATAGGCAATGCTTTTCAACTAGATGATTCTAGAACTCCGCACTTCTAAATCCAACTCACTCGATTTTTTCATCTACAAAAAATTAATCAAATTACATTTCTAAAAATCAAATCATTAGCTGAGGAGCTAACTTGATTTCAAACTTGAATAAAGCCTTCATCTATGATTATCTTTCAAGAATTAGGAGCTATGAATCTTCTTATCGATTTAGATGAATTTGAATTCTCTCTTCATTTTGTGGTGCTAATTAAATTACATTTCTAAAAATTAAATCATCTGCCGAGGAGCTAACTTAACATGGTTTCAAACATGAATGAAACCTCCATCTAAAGTTCTCTATCGAGAATTTGGAGCAATGGATCTTCTAATAGATTCAAATGGATTTGAATTGCTCCTCATTTGTGGCGCATTACACCTTTGACCGGGAAGACAATTCATCTCCACATGCTAGGGGAGAGAAACAAATAATTTTTAAGGTTGTCTTTGCCTGATTGTATCTAAGGTGGTGATATTAGGATTTACATTGGATTTGAAATGAATTTAAGACTTGAAGACCCTAGTCACTTAGGCTCTGTTTGACAACGTGCCAAACGGTGCTTGATTATGATTTTTGTTCTCGAGAACTAGTTTGGAACAAAAATCGCGTTTGATAAAAATTTTGTTCTCGGGAACAAATTTGTTCCCAGAATCAGTTTGGGACAAGATTTGAGAATAAAAAAAAAGTTGATTCTGCGTCCGAGAATCAAAAAAAGAATCAACACAATAAAACTCTTCTTCTTCCCTTCCGCCATCTCATGACCGTCGCGCCGCGCCCGCCACCGACCGCCGCCGTCCGCCATCGCCCACCGCCTGCAGCCGTTCACCGCCGCCCACCACCGCCCGCCGCCGGCCTCCGGAGGCTCGCCGGCCGGGCGAGGTCGCTAGCTCGCGGGAGGCGAGCCCGCCACCGGCGAGGCTTGGCCTCGCCAGATCCGGGTGAGGCCGAGCCTCGCCGGTGGCAGTGAGCCTTGCCGAGGCTAGGCGAGGCTCACCCGGCCACCGGCGAGGCTCGCCTAGCTTGATCGGTGGCGGGCGAGCCTCACCCAACCCCGGCGAGCCTTGCCAAGACCCGGCGAGGCCCGCTTGTCCATCGGCGAAGCCGAGCCTCAGCGGGGCCGGGCGAGCCTCGCCTAGCCGGCGAGGCTCGCCTAGCCGGCCGGTGGCCAGGGCGAGCCTTGCAAGCCGGCGAGGCCCGCCGTCCACCCACCGGCGAGGCTCGACCTCGCCAAATCTAGCGAGGCCAAGCCTCGGTGGGGGCGGGCGAGCCTCACCGAGCCGGGCGAGGCTCGGCCGACGAGGGCCGGCCGCCGAGGGGGCCAGCAACGCTGGGTGAGGTTGCCAACCCTCGTCCGACCGGTCCGGTCCGACAACCAGCCACAAGAAGAAGAAGAAAAATAGGATAAAAAGGAAAAAATGAAAAGAAAAAATGAAAAAGAAAGGAAAAAAGGAAAAAAAAAGAAAAGTAAAAAGTAAAAAAATTAAAAATTAAAAGAAATTAATTTAGAACATAATTAATGAACACAATATCAAATGCAATTCTATTCCAAAATCAGAAATTTTGAACAGTTACTAAACACGTTCTTTTACTTAAAATCAGTTCCCATGAACAGAATAAAAAATAATCATTTCTTGTCAAAATCAGTTCCTAATGCAGAATCGTTACCAAACGCGTTCTTATTCGTGGATTTCTTTTGCGCAATTTTTGTGTACTGCTTCTCTATATTTGCCCAAGGGCTTTTAGAGCTCAAGAGGCTTTGAGACGGTGGTTCCCAAATATATTTCAGTTTATTTGGCGGCTTACGCTTTGTGCTTAGGTTTTATTTTCGCCATTTCATGTTTATGGTTTGGAGAGAGACCTGAGTCCTACCATTGTTTGACCTATTTTTAATATTTTTTTTGCAACTTCTTCCTCACATGCTATTTCTCATAATGTGATGTCTGTGAAAAAATGACACTAAAAATATTATCACTTTTGTGCGGCACTCAATTTGGTGCGAACACTTTTTGTCGGATCAAAGTGTCACTTTAAAAAAGAAAAATGGCAACTCAGATGTGAGATGCTGGAAATCAGGTGTGGCAGGCGTACCTAACAACTAATAATAGTCCTAAACAATACTATTCGACCCATGATTGCCCCAAATAATCTCGACTGGTTTAGTGGACTAAAAGATACCTCTATTCAACCTTTCTTCAAACCCTAACGTCACAATAAGTGATTTGGGGAAAAATTCAGCTTCTTTCTCAAACCATACCCTTACAACCGTGGATTTGGGGCAAAATTAATGACCGAAACTTACAATAGAGTTTGCTACTTCATTTGTGTAATTTTGTTTCACTGGAATTGCAATTTTTAAGGTGGTATTTTGAGGACTGACAATAACAAAGGACCGTAATGAAGGTTCAACGGAGGACGATGTCACCCTAGCGTATGCCCATAGCAGAGAGGCGGGAGGCAAGGGAGTCGACGGTGTGCCGGAGCTTGCGGAAGGGGACATGGAGATCGGAGGAGGCATTATTGCAGGTGGTCGAGCCGCAGTGGGAACAGAAGGAGACGAAGGTGGTGATGTCAACCTAGGGTTGGGGGAAGGGAATAGATTGCGCTTGCTATGGAAGGTGGGGTCGTCATTGAAGATGAATCCTGACTTCTTGAGAGCTTAAGTTTCAAGCCAAGTGAAACTATTTTCTGTATGAGAGGAGAACAGAGAACTGAGAGAGAATGAGTTCAAAGGGCAAGTCATCATCCACATGGGACTTTCTTTTTATAAGAAAGCTACATAGACATTAAAATTTCGTTACATGAATTCATCACCAAAAGCATCAAAATAATCAATTTTTCCTCTCTAATTCATCATTTAAACAATCTAACATAAATTTTTGGCATTAAAGTAGACATCGAAAGTTATGTCTCTTCATCCCCCCTCCCCCCTTGTATTTTTCATTGTTTTCCTCATTAGCAATATTGCAATCAACTATACATTTGCACTTCATTTAGACTCCATTCGGTTTTGCAGAAATATAATATTTAAAAAAAATAATCATATTTTCCAATATTCAACTGAAATCTGAAAATCAGCTAGAAAATATTTTCATTGTTAGTAAGGAAAAACTTTTCCTCCATGCAACAATTTCAATAATTCTTTTATCATATTTTTAAAATTGATTTTTAATTTTTTTCTCCTTTTTTTCAGGCTGACGATCAGCCAATGAAGAAAAAAAAAAAAAAGAAAGAAAAGGAAAAAGGAAAAATAATTAAAAATAATTAAAAATCAATTCTTAAAAAATTAAAAAAAAATAATAAAAGTAAAAAGTATTTGATGAAAGAAAATGAGGTGAAAGAAGATGTGAAAAATGTTTTTGCTCTTTCTCTAAACTATAAAACATTTTCTCCTATTTTAAAAACCTTTTTGCCCTTCTTGGAAAATGTTTTCCCAACCAAACCAACTCATCTTCTGTGAAATCTTCTGTGAAATGAACATCAAAAAGTTCAGAAAATATTTTCCTATAAATTATTTTCTGTAAATCAAACAGAATCTTAATTTGGAACTTGGCAAACCAACCCAGCTGGCTTGTCAATCGCAAAGATCTCGTCGGCCAGCAAAACGAAGATGGACGACCACGGTCCCAATGAGCTCCCCAAAGACCCACTTACCCAGAGATAGTCATTAACGTAGCCCATCCACGATTCTAACGTTGAGGTGGAAACACGTTACTGCGTATCTGTTCCGAATATTCTTTAAAAGCAGCAGCACTTCCGAAAACACGACCATCGCCATATCGCGGTTTGCTGCCGTCGGTTCATAAAATGTTCAGAGGGACCAAAGTCTTCAAGCGATTGCTCAGGTGCAGAAATTAATCTCACGGCAAAAGTTTGAGAAGCAGATCATACGGCACATAAATTTTTCAGGCTTCAAGAACTAATACATAGGCATGTACATAGGGACTTGAACTCGGATACTAATCTCGTTCTAACTAGCAATCCTTGATTGGCTTCTAGGAACAGACCCAGGCAGGCAAAAACATCTCACACGCCAGCAGTATTAGGAAATATTTTGAGGATCGTTTTGATGCAGCTGTTAGGTCTTAACTTATCTCTGGCTGAGATCCTCTGAAACTGCAAATCTGGCTGCAGGGACCTTTTTGGGATTTCATACTGCAGGCGCCCGAAGAAATGAGTCCAAAAAGCATGAGCGTAGCTTGTGCAGATGCAAAGAATTTGCCTTCATTCCCCGTTGATGTTAACATCTGCACAAGAAGCATACACAGATTTTAGAGCAGTTCCGTATGAGAATCGAAGCCTACTAGGATGCAGGGCAGCACATAATAATAAGGCATAACAAAGTTCCAACTGGGGAAGTATAAATTCGGGATTTAGCAAGCATATCTCAATTATGTGGATGATATAACAAACATGCACTTAGACCGGAAAAGGCATTCAGAAAATGATACTACCTGCAGAACTGTAGATTTGCGTGTGCCCATCAAGGAACTGTACTGGGAGGGGAAGTCTCCTTGCTGTACCGCCCATGGGGTCCTTTTGTTGTGCTCCTAGTGATACAGATTAATACTCAGTTTAGGCATTACCATAAACAAATCAAGTTAAAGCTTGATGTACATGGAAAGGACTGATGCTTGTAAACAACCATGAATATATCCAATCGGTCACCCAAGTGCCAGCTCTTGTCAATGAGACCGTGCCAATGGAGAAAGTAACTTTGTTGCCTCAACATGTTAAATAGTTTCAAGTGAAAGGAAAATTAAGAAAATAATACAGACTTAGTGATCAATTTAAGACTAGCCAAGAGGGACCAGAAACGGGAATAACACCCCACCACTCAAAAAATCTTCAAAATCACAGCTAAATCATACAAGTATCTAATTCAACTTGGGTGTCCAACCAGCATTGGCCGACAGTTAAAAAAGATACATACAATTGTAATTTGGTTCCTCATGTCTACAAAAAGTAGAAGTCCATCAACGTGAAATATTTCCAGTCACAAAAATGGTTATATATGTCCTAAAGGGACCTTAAGGATCATGGGACCCAAAAATTTCTACTGCCACTGATGTTTTCCATGGAACCCACTCCATGGATGAAGGAAGTTAAAGATATATCTACCAAGTATGGTCATGCAAAAGTTATTCAAGCAAACAGTTTGCATACCCCAATTTCTGTCACAGAACGGCAGGCCGAACACTTGACTGCTGGAGCGCCATACGGGTACATAAGCAACATCGCACATGTACCACACTTAACTTGTCCAACCAGATGCTCTGAAGAAACAAGAACAAAGACAGTATTTCGTTTTTCAGTAAGACAAAGACATACATCGCTGAATAACAGAAAGAAGTTTCCAGCCAAACTAGACTCCACTCTACAGTGGTAGGAACACCATAATTTATTTTAGACTGCGAACAACTTCAGCTTCAACACTGAATTGTTTTGTCCCTTCTTCAATTATGCTCTTCTTGCAACAGAAATATGACATATTTAGTCTGAATGCAAAATTAAAGAGGAATTGCTCATCAGTTGTATCCCTCCATCATAATATTATGTGATAAGATTTCATACTACTGTGGCAAAAGCTGCAGAATTGGAGGCAAAACTTTAATCGACAAAGGATATAACCATTTTCAGCCTGAAACTAATGCAAAAGACAATTTCGAGCTGATATGACATTGGGGGAAAACTATCCTGTAAACTCAAGACATGCTAATGATCAGCTTCTTAAAACTTATAGTATGGCATATCACCCAGGCACTATTTACTTTTCCAACAGACTCGACGTAAGTCACTTGACCTCCAATAACTACTTACTGTTGAACTCTTCCAGTTTAATTTCCCAAGGCACATAAAATTCATGTGAATTTTGACAAATTTCTTAACAAAGTGACATGTTACAGGCAGATTTAGGTCCCTTCTTGAAAGGCTTAATCTTCTCTCTTTTTCGAGGATCAGGCTCGAGCTGGATCAGACAATAAAGATTTCTCTAACAGTTGGTATAGCGAGTACTTCCTATTTTAAAAATTTCGCATCCAAGCATCGAGGAAGAAGTACGGCTGTAATTGCATCAATTGTTATCACAACGACATGAATTCATCATGCATACATAAAGCAGGTCAAAGATATTCAAGCTGGATCAGACTATAATAAATTCTCAAATGGTTGCCATAGAGAGTATTTCCTATTTTAAAAACTTTTGCATCCAAGCATCAAGGAAGAAGTACAGACGTAATTGCATCAATTTTATCACAATGATATGTCCAGAACAAATACATCATGCATACATAAAGCAAGTCAAAAAAATTTCGCTACTATAAAACAGTCTTGTTCCTCAACCTACATCTACCATGCTGCATATCTATCTTTGACTCCCTCTTCCTACCACAACCCAATCTCACCAATCCCATCTCCATTCTAAAAGAAAAGGCAAAAGGTTAAAATCCAAGATCACAAGATTAAGCACGAAACAATCTTATGTCCTACATGTAAGACAACAATTCCGCATAAACCAACAAGCCAATTGCATATTCTAAGAAACTGCGGCATCATGAAACATATAGGACTGATGGTATGACAACATATTTTTACTGCAAAAAGTCTTGAACCAGTCATGGAATCTTCTAGAGGATAATGCCACTGTGCAGCTCAGAACATAGTCACATACTAATGAGTTCTTTTAGCTCTGTGAAGAAGAAGAATAGGGGAGTAACTAGGTGTGGGTCCACATCTACCATTTACTGCTGCAGATTAGAGTCGTTACGCAGCAACAATCAATGCACTTGCTGATCTATCAATCAATACACAAACGATATGAGTTCGAAGTACTGTCAAACTGTATAGTTCTTGAAAGGAGAAAAGGAAAGATGACAATAAAAGTAATACCAGTAAAGATTAAGAGATAAACCTTCCAACACAAAGTTAATCGTCTTGCAGCATAAGCATTGCACATATTTGGCTCCTGGCTGATATGAAATCAATCTTTGGCAGGAACCACAAACCATTTGAGCCATTTCTGCAGCATCATTGTCTCAATAAGACATCAAGCATCAAGATGTTGTCGTGATTGCATGAAAAAATAGCAGATATGAGCCTCCAAAACATGACTAGACTCCAAAAGAGGCCGATGAGTTTGACTTGTCTAATCCTAAGTCTACCAAAACAACGACCTGATAACAGAGTACAATGGTATGGTAAAGAAGTACAAGCTAACAATCCACACACATCCCCTCATGAAGCATGGTCAGCTTAAATTAAATGCACTCCTCTTTGCTTAAACAACCAGTTCTTACCAAAGAAATGTTGAAAGAACAATCAAAAGATGGCTGTTTCCCAATTTTCTATTACAAAGATGAGCATTCAGAGCATGAGGAACCATCATTACACAAATTTTACTCAATAGGGCCAACATTTCCATATCTAACACAGCAAATTGTGCCCAGATAATGTGACAAAAGAAAAGAACATATATATAGATGAAACAGTAAAAAAGAAGCAAGCACGAAGCCACTATAAGCTCTTGAATGTGTGAATAAACAAGAACGCCCTCAAAAACCACCAATCAGTCGTTCATCTTGCAGGTAGCCCGCTAAGACTAGAGCTATGATCTCCGCAGGAAACCTATCCATCAGAACAAAACAGGTACCGCAACTATTGAAGGGACAGTACCAATGAAACGAAGGATCTCCGGATTCATCTCCACCTGAAAGCTTACTCGAACTTAGTAAAGGACTGACCATTAGATCAGGTCAACCGTCCAAGCAAGGACGAAGTGAAAATCACCTCTTGCAACGAACTTTAGAGAATCAAAAGACAATGACGCTACAGACCACCTGCTAAAGCAACTACCACTCATCAAAAAATGAACTTGGGATATGGTTGGTCGCACTGACCTGAGGTACGCCGACCAAGCTGCGGGGCCGGCGGCATTAACGTGGACGGCGCCGGCTGCGGCACCTTAGAGGCAGGCGGCGGTGGGGCAGGTTCCCAACCAGGAGGTGCGCCGTCGTCCTTCACTCTCTCTTCTTCCACAACTCGTTCGCTCTCGATTCCCTCGCTCCCCGGTTCGATCGACCGATGAGGAGCGTTTCCCCAACCGGGAGGCGGGCCGTCCTCCTCCATTTCGTCTCCCTCCGCTCTCTGTCCGATCCCATTTTCTTCCGCGGCTCCTTCGCTCTCAATCATCTCGCTTTGCGGCTCGATCGTAGAATGTGGACCGATTCCCCAACCAGGTGGCGGACCGTCCTCCACTCCTCGTTCCTTCTTCGCTCTCTCTCCTGTCGCTTTTTCTCGTGCGGATTCTTCGCTCTCGATTCTCTCGCTTTGCGGCTCGACCGAAGGATGAGAATCGATTCCCCAACCAGGAGGCGGGCCGTCCTCCTCCGCTTCCTCCGCCTCCTCCATTTCCTCGCTCTTCACCATTCTCTCACTCCGCGGCGGCTCGATCGGACGATGAGGATCGATTCCCAGCCAGAAGGCAGACCGTCCACTTCCTCCTTCGCTTCCTCTTCCACGACTGCTTCGCTTTCCATTCCCTCGCTCCCCGGTTCGAGCGAGGGACGAGCGCCGCCTTCCCAACCGGGAGGCGGACCGTCCTGTTCCTCCTCCTCCTCCTGCTCCTCCTCCATTCTCTCTCCCGCCGCCCTCTCTTCTCCTACAAGCGCGACTGCTTCGCTTTCCGTCCCCTCGCTTTGCTGTCCGATCGAGGGACACGCAGCGGCTTCCCAACCAGGAGGCGGACTTTCTTCTTCTTCCTCTTCCTCTTCCTGTTCTCTCTCTTCGGCTTCATTCAGTTGTTCCTTCTGCTCTTCTCCTACTACTTCCATGGCGGCGCTGGTCTCGATTCTCGCGGAGCGAGGTGAGGTCGGCAACGGCGGAGGGGGCCCGGACTCCCATCCAGGAGGCGGCCCTTCTTCTTCTTCCTCCTCCTCCACCTCGTCTTCCGCTATTCGTTCTTCCCTGAGCTCTTCTTGGGCTTCCATGCTCTCTCTCTCTCTCTCTCTCTCTACACTCCCAGACAGTAGCGAAATTGAAATAACTGCGCAGTGGCGACGGTTCAGGGGACGCCGGCCGAACCCGACGACCCGTCTCGCTCGCGATTGCATCCGGTTCACCAGTGAACCGGAGTCAGGTTTTCCGGCGCCAGAATTAAATTCAATTTCTCCGACGGTCCAAACCGGTCGGGATTCAAGGATTAATCAAGATTCCTCGCCTCCTAGGATTCCCGAAATACCAAGTTCCGATCACTATCTATTGACTCGACCGATCTATTGTCTCGGTTATTTTTGCTTTAAAAATTTTAATTTCCTTATCAGTTCCTACACAATGTAGAGATCTCCACACGGGCTTACATATCTTGTTCCAACACCTCTTCTCCTACCTTAAACTACAACCGGTCCTGCCAACTTGGGACCATATTGAAATGCGATTTCAATCGGCTGCAAACCTAAAGCTGCAGTACACCATGCAAGGAAGGTCCTTAATCATCAAAAAACGATCGTGCCAATTGGTGTGAACGGGACTGAAACCCTGTTCAAATCAGGTGGTGATGACAGGTCTTGATTTGCAATTAGACCAGGGGATCGAGGAAAAATGTAAGAGAAAGGTACATGGACAAAGGACTCAAGGGCCCAACTTCCTATTGAACCGGTATCATCCTAGTTTTCCGGTTAAGCCGGAAGACATTCTACGTACAGCCAGCCATTATAACTAAAATTGGTTTTTGCGCCGAGAATTATCGAGGCTCGAATACAGGGGATATCTTGTCTTCACTCAGCAGATTGATTTAACATACAATTTCCTTTGCTAGGTAAAATTTCAGTCCTTTGGACAAATAAACAAGAATTTACTTTAAGCTGAACACTGATGCCTTACATCGCAGGGACATGTCCTTTACCGAGAAGAACCGAGTCCCTCATTACAGATAATTAGATGGTTGACACTTATAAGTACAAGGCCATACAAAACAGCAGCGCTCGACCAATCGAACCAAATGGAATCTCAACTACCCGAGTTCAAGCACCCTTTTTCTTCTGGTCCTTTGCTGGTTTGATATCCTTGGTGAGCATTCTAGGTGCTATGGCCATGGACATAAGCTCTTGGAAGAGCAATTTACAAGCATAAGGAATGTGAACCTGCACAAGGTCATGAGAGAACATCATTTGCGTTATCATGACAAATACGATTATCGCCTAGGACAAGTTAGACAGCCTCAGCCTATCCAACTACAGAAGCATGCAGAGCCCACAGAGAAAATAACAAACCCAGAGCTTAAATCTAAAGAGTGAACCAACACTTTTGACTCTACCCTAACTTAATCAGAGGTGAGAAGTAAGCACTGGATGAAAGCAATACACACCTGAACAATGTCGGTTTTGTTTTTGCAACCTCTGCACTCAAAAGAATTCTTCTTCAGGTTTGCAATGGCAATCAATCCACAGCGTTCACACACATGGACTCTATACGCATCACTTTGGTCAAACAACCTCTCCTTGAGAAAATGAGCGGCTCCATGAGCAATCATGCAATCTCTTTCCATCTCTCCGAATCGGAGACCACCATCTCGAGATCGTCCCTCGGCAGGCTGCCTTGTAAGAATTTGCACAGGACCCCGACCACGGGAATGGATCTTATCATCCACCATGTGCTTGAGTCTCTGATAATATGTTGGACCCAGGAAAATCATAGCAGTGAGCCGCCGGCCAGTGTGACCATTATACATTGTCTCGAATCCTCGCATCTGATACCCACATTTATGAAGCGCTTTGCTGATGTTATCCACCTAAGTATCAGAAAATAGGGATTAGACATCAAGTCTTGCTGTCACAACTAAAAACAAAGGAATGTATAACTACGCAGTTATGACCAACTTCCAACATGAAAAATGCAGCTCGAAAGCAAAAGTAAAAGCTTATCCTCCAACCTGACACCCCATTAAACAAATAATTAATCCCCGCAATCACAGCATGTAACAAAACAAGTGAAAATGTCTCTCCAGATCAGGTTGAGGAGCCATTGTTCTTATACAAAGCACATTTGGCAATGCAGCTTGAGAAAAGTAGCCCTATCTCTGCCAAATGGAAAATATATATGATATGCCTCCACCTCCTTACTCCATCATATCTAAACTGCATCACCTAACTCCCAAGATTCTAATGAGCATTTACAAAATCTAGGCCAAAACAAAAAGATTAGGAGACATCAGAACTCACAGTCACATCTGTGAATGGAGTAGCATCTCCTTCCTTTCCCATGTGGGCAGCAACCTTGCCCATGATACACTCAATAAGCTGCCCAATTGTCATGCGAGAGGGAATAGCATGTGGGTTCACGACTATATCAGGTGTAATGCCTTCCACAGTCCAAGGCATGTCTTCTTGCGTGTATGTCATGCCCACTGTTCCTTTTTGCCCATGCCTACTGCTAAATTTATCCCCAATTTGAGGTATTCGAACAGATCTCACTCTTACTTTGACAAATCTCAAGCCATCAGCATTTGTCGTCAGCAGAACCTGCATTCACCAAAGTATAAAGGGGATCGAATCAAAATAGAAGGTTTGATTACCGCAAGAATCTCTATTGAAATAGTAAACCAACAGTAAGCAATCATTAATTCAGAACCAAAAGAAACAGTACGCTTAGCCTGTATCAGTGAAGTCAACGCAGGCCTAACCTGATCAACTATCCCAGTCTCACTGTGCCGTAAACTTATGCTGTGATCGCGCCTTGAATAACGGGAGGCTTGTCCCTGAGCATCATCTTGTGCGATTGGAGTTGTTTTCCAATAATGACATCTTCACCTGAAACCCTCGTTCCCTATCACAGAAAACTGAATTAAGTGAAACCTATCTTTAAACCAAAAACAGGTTATCCAGTGGACGTGCAAGTACTCACAGGAGGGGCAAGGCCATCATCGTCCAATTTATCATAGGAGCCATGCCTCATGCCCTGTGCAACAAAGATGAAGTTAGATTCCACTACTTTCACAATAGGAAAGGATGAAGAGCATTCAAATGGTTCTCACCATTGTATTGGCTCTGTCAGGACGACCGAAATCCTCTTTGACCAGAGTCCCCATCTTTTTCTCCTCATCCCTAAGAGAATAGTTTTAACGCAATATTAAAACTAAATTGGAAATAATTTAAAATATCAACGGGTTTATCACCAAGCCAGTAGCATCTTTACCTGTATGATCGGAAAAACAGAGATCGGAAAAATCCCGATCTATTGATGACTGGTTCATAATGACGGAATCTTCTTGATTGTACCCAGAATAGCAAGCAATGGCGACAATGGCATTCTAACCAAATCAAGATACAAAAGGTGTGACGAAGCATGATAAGATCATGACATAGGCAAAAGATGCAACCCACTCCCAAAACTAAATGCTTACAATGCCAGCAGGGAGCTGCCTGAAGTGAAGGTGCTCCATAGCTCGTGTAGTAACAAGAGGCTTTTGAGGGTAGTATAGCACATATGCCAATGTATCCTGGAAAGATAACATGTTTTAAGCAAGAATTGATTATATTAAGGGAACAAAAAAATTATAAAAATCTGGAGTGAAAACCCACCATCCGAAATTGGTAGTTGGTGACGTAAATTCCCATGGCTTGCTTTCCCATTGCTGATTGATACGTATTACGTGGAGACTAGCCCACCAAAAGAAAAACTTCACTTTAAGTTGAATTCCTATGATTAACTTTGATAAATGAAGTTCATTGGCATGACTGGCCTACCTGGTTATGGTCAGGGAACGGTATGATTGAAGCACAAACACCTAGGATCAATGATGGATGGATTTCACAGTGGGTGTAAGTTTCTGAATATGCCTCCTCAGGGTTAAGCCGTGCTTGCACAAGGTCCTGAAACAGATGTCGGGCAATTTAAATTGGGTGTGTCACTGAGATGCTCCAAAACATGCTTATTCTGAGAAATCTATCCACTCACATTAATGGTCATGGAAATCATAGTAGTTTCTTCTTCCTCAGTGTCGATATACTCTATGAATCCCTTAGCCACTAACTCATGCCACCCCACATCGTCCGGGCTCCCTTCCTGGAAAGCAGATAAAGACTCAAAATAAGCACCAGCAGTGCTTCAGGCAAATAACAGGTTTACATTCGAAGGCATACTCTCAGTTGCAATGCATGTATATGCTGCTTCTTTATTAGAAGTCTCTGTTTCTCAACTATAAACAGTGGACGACTACACCGTCCATAATCAGTGTATATCCTCAGTTCCTTCAATCTGATATCTCTGACAACCCCAACTTCAGTATTGACATCAACCTGCACAATGTGAGAGCCCATCAGCACCAGGAGCTAACTCTCAATCTCTTCAACAATTAGTATCTAGATATCCTTATCATAACAAGAACATTGGAAAACATGCTGCTGATCCAGAAAAAGCCTGACAAGAAGTACTCTTAACTACTAAACATAAAAGATCTTATGCACTCACCCTTCTCCTCAACCGTCGTAACGTTTTCACCAACATATCAGGATCACGATGGATGCCAACCCAGCAACCGTTGACAAAAATTTTCGTCGCTTGAGGAATAACCACAGGAGAAATTTCCTACCATGAATGAACGATAAAATTTGTTAAAAATCCTTAAGAAAACACAGAACTAGAACAATTAGCCAAAACACTTTGACAACCTCAAAATTCTCTGTGCCCCATTCTTCCAAAAATTCCAATATGGGATATGCTGCTGACCCGACTGTAATATAGACCATCAAAGCAAGATTCTTCACCAGTCCGCAAGCCTGATTAACATATCAATTGAATTTAAAGACACCATAAAATAAGAGATTATCTTCACAAACCAACGTAGATATTCGCTAATAGGAAAAATACTCACTTGTCCCTCAGGAGTCTCGGCTGGACACATCATTCCCCATTGCGAATTGTGCAGCTGTCGTGGCTTTGCCAATTTACCTGTAGAGAAAAGCATTACTCACGGGAAAAAAATATGAGAAAAACAAGCACATGCCTTGTTAACTGTTGATAAAACATTCTCCACAGTAAGAACAATCCACACAACTGGAGCTCCCAGAGTAACTAACTTTACCTTCACGTCCTATTGGTGAATTTAGTCTTCTCAGATGTGACAACGTTGAAGCATATGTTAACCGATTCAGCACCTGAATATCAATAAAAGTTTCCCATCAACAGCACTGAGGAAAAAATCCTCATAATCGAAATTCAAAAGCATTGGGTACATTAGCATAACAAACTTAAAAGGCAGCTTCGGAAAAAGAAAATGCAATAAACCTGTGACACTCCAGCTCTTGTTCCAGCAGCATTGGCTTGTCCCCAGTTCCCGTGGCAAGCGAGTACTTAAGACCACTAGTTATGGTTTTTGCTTTTATTGCGGGTGGAGGTTGACATCCTTTCCATTGTCAACACACTGTCATTCATGAACACTGGTAAGGACACAGAAGTGGTATGGCCAACATGTGGTTCAGTAGAAGGGGATATAGTAATTAACCTTCTGCACATATCCCCTAACATCCCTTGTCAATTTTCTAAAAAGCTGCATATACCGAAAGGAAAATAATCTTAGAGCACAGAAAAAAATAATGAACCAGCAAGGGAATTCCACAACAGACACTTCCATAGGACAGACCATTCTGAACAAGCCTCCAAGTAAAGGTCCAGCAAGATCTAGCCTCTTGTTGCCATAGTGATCACGGTCATCTTCTGGCCTTCGACCAAGAGCACATAAAAGAAGCCGATGGATGATGTATCTGGTGCAAGCAGCACAGACTTACTAAGCACTTGCTGTGTCTCCATGAAAAATTACGTTTTGAGGAGAAATGAACCTACCCAAAGTAATAAGCTTTTTTTGTCTCGCAATACTCTTCAACACCAACATGTGGAAGCATTTCTTTCTGAAGGATTTCTTTGGCATACCTGCACAAAGAAGGACATAAGTCACCACAATACAATCAAAAGTTGCCTGAAGCAAATGTTACAGTGGTTGCCACATACTTTATACGTTTTTCTCGAGTCACACCAACTGTCGCTCCTCGCTTACCAATGTAGTCTAGAGCAACCTACAGTTAAAAGAAGGCTAGATCATGTCAAGAAGGCCAGATAACTTGTGCTGGAACTACAAGACTCAACTTATTTCTTGGTAGACACAAGAAAATGCGGTTCATATGCAAGGAAAAAATGTAAAGATATCACATACTCTGACATCAAGAAATATAGTTACATCATTCTAATTACAAAACTGTTAACTAGAAATTATAAACTGATAAAACATCATAAACTCTTGTATAGATAAAAGTCGCAGACGGTAAACAGAAAAAACCATAAATCTATTATCAAGCAAATAGCTCATGTCTTTCCACTTATTACTTAGAAACAGAAGTCCATTTCCTCATCCTAGTGAACAATAAAAAGTCATGCTCAAGGCAACTAACTCCCTTAGCAGACCCAGCCTGAAAAAGAATATTTATGCATCAGCCTGGGAGATCAAATGCGACCTAGAAAGATTCGACCTCTCCATGTGATTGCCTTTTATCCCAGAAGAAGAGGTGACAGAAACAAAAATACCTGTTGATTTTGTATTACAAATGCTTCCTCAAGAGAAGGACGAAGCAACTCCATCATTTTAGTATCAGAGAAGTCATAACATATATGCTCCAGTATGTCCTTGTCAGCAACAAAACCCAGAGCTCGAAACACAATTATTATAGGGATCTCTGTCCGAATATACGGAAGAGTCGCCGGATATACTGCCCTGAAGATCCCTGCAGTTTTCCAATTACAACAGCCATGTATTCAAGCAGTTAGAAGTAAAAATGAACCATCGCACCCTTCCAAACCCACCAACCTTGTCGTTGCAGACCCCAAACCCCAAACCCCAATTAGAACGATCAACACCCAGAAAACAGAAGTGCACACAGAGAAGGAACAGAGAAATTGCATTACCCCTTTGGCACTTGTGCGAGAAAGCATGCGGACAAACATTGTGCTGGGTGGCCTATTTTGAGATTCAGCCATTGACCGAACTTCCGCAACATAGGCGTACTTATTGGGCTGCCTCTTCTTGAACACATACACATGGTTGGTGCTCATCTTCTCCTGAGCAATTAAAACCTTTTCACTTCCATTAATGATAAAATAACCACCTTGGTCATAAGGACACTCTCCAAGTTCAGTCAAATCCTTCTCTGAATTCTGGTATAATGTGCAATAGCTTGATCGGAGCATTATAGGGACCTAATAACAATGACATCAAAACAGTTAACACGTGCTGCTTCCCAATATACAATATCACCATACTAGTACTCAAATAACAGACCTTTCCAATAAAAACTTTTGCAAGTCCTGAGGTTCAGTGAGTTCTTCACCATCATGTCCCTTCTTGATAACTCTCATGGAAACATCAACATACAAGGGAGCTGAGTACGTCAGATTTCTCAACCTTGCAGCTTTGGGAAATAAAGTTGCCGTTTCTCCATCGACTCGGTCATCATCGGCTTACTCAAGTATATTTGACCAAAGTTGATTTTATATATGGTCTGCAGGCCAACCAAAAGCATTAGAGAGAAGCAAGATGCGATTGCAAAAGTAGTTACTTAGCAAACTTGACTAACATGTAATCAAAACAAGCAACTCTATGAAGTCACGCTGTCTAGTCAAGTTTTCCAACCCACTGTCATCAACTAGCCATATATCACCACTCAGAAATTTCTCCTCCCTCAGCAATTCTTTAAAATTCTCTCCACCAAAGTCACTGTCATTTAATCTTTTGCACGATTATGTGTCTCATTAACATTACAAAAGGAGAGGAGAGCACCCTTATCCATCACAAAAGGGATCAATATCTTTTTGTATTCTGTGTCCTAGATGGATCCAATCAGACAAACGACATTTGAGGGGGTCTATGACTATACGAATGATAATCAACAGGGGTCTGGTATACAGAATTTCATAGCATTGTTTCTATGCTTGGTTCACACATGATACAGTTGACTTTATCCCTCAAACATTACTTGACAGACTATTCACCCACTTTGTGGGAATAATATTGCTTTGTAACTTTGACCAGAGTAATATGCAAGAACTTCACAATTTCAAATGCTAAAAGTAGAATTTGCCATCATCTGGTAACGTTGGAAGTTACACCACAAAAATGAAAAGACATGAGAAATACTCATCATATATATGTAATTTTGAACAAATATCGAACCAACTCCATCCTTTCTCAAATCCAACTTGGACTTAAGAGCACAGACTAAGCCTGAAATTAATCTAGCCTCAATTTGGTCTTAATTAACTTAAAGAACAAAAAGGAATTCAAATATTTTGCCCTTTCATTCCTCTAAAGTTCTCACTTCTCGAATGCTGCTGCCGTGTACAACAGGACTTTCAGCAACAAAATGAAACCAGTTTTTCCACAACCAGAAAAAGACAGAATATTTCACCATGGGAAAGCCTTCCGGCGTACATATCTTTTCAAAATAACCTCAACTAAGGCTTATCAAATTCTCAACAGCTGAAGACCAATGTCGAACTCCCGAGCTAAGAGAGAACCCCATGAACTGATGTTACGAAACTAAGTACGTTCAAACTCGACAACGTGCCTCACAAACCTCAAATGGACAAGGTTTCCGAACCATTTCTGTAAGCAAGACTCATAAGCTGCTCCAACCAAGAACAGCCTATGCGATGTGCACAGTTATAACCGTATTCACTGAAGAATCGCAATCGCCTAGAGCTAGACCATCTCCAAAACCACAACTCGAACACTCCCGTCCTCAAACCAGCCCGTCACTAACCTAAAACCCCGTCCGAATCATCGAAATCCAAAACGCGCAAAAAGAAGCTCGCGAGCTCGTTTCCAGCGGAACACGAAGAAACCGACCTCGGCGAAATCGGGCTGGTGGCCGGGGTTGTGCTGCGACTCGGGGCGAATCTCGATGTCGGCGGACTCGTCCACGATCTCCTGCATCGTGTTCTGGATGAACTCGTCGAAGGAGTCGAGCTGCTGCCGCACCAGGCCCTTGTCCTCGAAGTAGGCCGAGATGACGGCCCACGCGTCCTCCTGCGTGATCTCGTCGTCGTCCTCCTCCCCCTCCCCCTCGGCGTACGCCGGATCGTACTCCCTGCTCGTCCTCCATCATGGCCGCCGCGAGCTTCGAAACCCTAAATCGCCCCTGGATTCTCCCCCTCGGATTGAGCTTTACGGCGTTAGCGGTTCGAGTTCGCAAGCGAGTTCGTTCGTTCGTTCGTTCGAACTGGAGTTCGATTCTTTTGGGGGGGAAGTTCTCCGCAGCGCGGCCGCTCGCGCACGGGATTGTGCTGAGGGGGAGATCGCGAGTCTCTCCGAAAAGTGACGGACGAAGGGGGTGAGGGGGTATTTATAGAGGGGAGACGGACAGGAGGAGGGTCAACTATTCTCGGGATGGCGGTGGGTTTGCGTTTTGCACGGTTTATTGCGTTAGATGTTTAGAATTTTTTTTTTTTTGAAAAATTATTTTTCGAGAAGGTGTGTTGAGAAAAATCTACAGATAAAACATAAATTATTTTCCAATTTTCATTTTTCTGCGAAGAAATGTACTGTTCAGGTAGTATAAGAATTACAAATGCTATATCCTTGAAATTTAAAAAGTGTTTTGTCGAATTAGATTTTCCTTACACTTTTTCCGTTATGGTTGACATAAGCACCTAGAAAAAAAATAATAAGATGGTTTACTTTTTATATGTTGTGTAATGTAAGCTAACTTATTTTTTCTTTTATTTTTTCCTCGTATGATAGATGAGGACTATATAAGAAGATTTATTATTTTTCTTTTTGTTGTTACAAGATCTGTTGCCGTATATTTAACGATGCATAACATTGTTTGAAACATCAATTCTTAGTGATCCATAAATCAATTGTACTTGATAAATATGATCCTAATAAGCTCCCTGTATTTGACTGAAAATTAACTTTGTATGAAAATATTTTCAAAGAAATTTATTTTCAACGTAAATGGTCATTTTTCCTATGTTTGGTTGCATCTTGCAAATAATATGGAAATTATTACCTAACGGTTGGTCACAAAAGAAACTCCTCAAATGTATTTGAGAAAAAAAGTCTCAAGTTCCATCCAAGGTCTTGCGTTCAAGACTCGAGGACCCAGCTCGAGTGATTAGGTCCCAAGCTCAAGTGTTGCTGGCTTGGGCATGAGAGCAAGGTACTCGAGCATGGTCATTAGAGACCTAGGCATGGAGACTTGGGTTCGGGGCCCAACCTTTATGGAGTGAGGCCCGATAGCTAAAGAATTGGGCTTAGCCTCGATGGATTTGGGGGTGCCAGTGATTTGGACACAAGAGCTAGGTAACGGGGTATGGCCACAAGGGATTTGGGGCATTTGTGGACCTAGGCACAAACACTGAGGTCCAAGGTTCAATCTCAAGAGACTTGAGCTTGAGATTGAGCCTAGCTTTTGTAGACCCAAGTCCAAGCACTAATAACTTGTGCATGAAAGATTAGTACCCACGCATGGCCGCTTTGAGAATCTTGGCTCAATTGAGGTCTCGAACCTAGCCTCTATGGACTTGTGCACAATCATTGGGGTCCTTGTGCCCAAGATCTGAGCTATTTGGACTGAGTGTAGAGTATTTTGAAAAATTATATGATTTGTAAAAGAGAAAATCATTTTTATAAATTTAACATGCATTTTTCATAGATGATGAAATGATTTTTTTAACTCATTTTTCTAAGCTATGCAAAAAATGAGAAAGAGGTTCCCGGCAAAGAGTTTTCAGCAAAATAATGGGACCCAAAGAGGCCTAACGATTTGGCTTGTGTTCTTTTTGGTAGAAGAACTCGGCTTTCCTTGATTGACCGTTTCGAATTTCTTGAATAAACTCTTTAGAAAAGACAAGACAAGACATAATCGAATGAAATTTTCGTATATTCCCATATTGACCACATTCAAGTTCTCCCTAAACAGCATTTTCTCAAATTGCTTCTCGTACCACATAAAACCGTCCCAAAATGCCCCCTCACTCCTCATCGGACGACGTTCAATACCCTCATCGCCGACGCACGCTTCTCCGACGTGACCCTTTCCCCGGCAAACTGAAGAGCATCTGCGAATGAATAAGTTATACTCCCTCTCTTTCTCTCTGAGCGAAAGGCGGCGGCAGTGCTCCCGCCCCGAGTCGCCGGAGGCCAGCCAGGCCGGCAGTCCTTGGACAGCCATGCCCGACCGGCGGCTCCCCACCCGCCTCCCCTCTTCTCTCTCTATTCCTACGACAGTTTTAGATTATCACTTCTTAATATTTTGACCGTTGTCATCATCATAAACGCCACAAACAAATCCATATTATTTTCAATTAGTCCAATCAGCTTTAACTTGATGTCGATCTGCCAATTCACGTTAGTATTTCTATTTGTATATTTAGTAAGAAAAGATTCAATTGCAAAATGAAAAAACTGATATAGAAACAAGTTTCATTTGTTTTTGGAAAAATAAATAAATTGAAAACTATTTTTCAAAAGCTTATCAAAATGAATGGACGAAAATATTGAGATAAATATTATTACTGATAATCAAATTAATTTTCAATTGGTGAAAAACTACCTAATGAGAAAAATTACAAAAAAATTAGAAATTACTTAGGGGTGTCAATAGTTTAATTCAGTTTGATTTTAAAAAAAAAAACGAACCAAATAGAACCCTTAGAAAAAACTTCCAAACTAAACCGAATGGGATCCGAACTGAAATTTTGGTTCTATTCAGTTCGATTTTCAGTTTTTAGCTTTTAGTTTTCGGTTTTTTGCATTTGTTTTTTTTTTTCATTTTTTTTGTTGTATATATTTTTGTTCCCAAGAAATAAGTTCTTATCGGTCCATTGATTCGGTTAACCGATATTTTTTTTAATGAAAACCGAACAAAAAAATTGAATTTTTTGATTTGATTCGATTTTCAGTTCGATTTTGATACCCTTAGAATTACTAACGACGAGATTCTCATTAGCCACGGACCACGTCATAAAAATCTCGCCAGCACGAGTATCTGACAGGGCATATCCTCCACGCGACGACACAAGCCTCGGACTCGTGAGGACAACATTCGTTCTTCTCCGGAACGCGGTCCCGCATCGCTCAAAGCATCTGGCATTGCTCTCTCTCGCCCGCATCGGAAGTCGTCGATCGAGGACGCTCGTCGCCGGAAAAGGATGGTTCCGGGAGTCATCACCGCCCTGACGAGCCCCCCGTTCGCGACCTCCTCCTCGAGGTCGTCGAGGTTCCGGGTCGGCGTCGAGAGGCCACCGGAGCTCCACCGCCGCCGCAGCTCAGCCGTTCCGGAGGTGCGGTGCGAGGCAAGCCCCGCGCCGCCTTTAACCGAGGGTAACGACTCTTCTACTTCGTCTTCTTGGTCCATGTGTTCCTGCATGTGCCGAGTTGTTGCGTGTAGAGTAGAGCAGAGTAGACATGGAGTGACAGATTGTGACGTCTCGTGGGTTGTCTGTCGGATGCGACTGTCTGATTCGGAATGCCAGTTGATTTGCGAAACCACGTTCGTCCGACGTGAAACGAGTGATAGCGAAGCACAAGCGTGGCGAGATGCAAAACTAGTGAGGTTTATATGCAAAAAGGTAGGTCAAGAGTGATTTGTTGGGAGAGTAATGTGGGAAGAATTATAGAGCGCCGTTGTTCTGCAATTCCTGCAATACAGTTGATGACTGATCTTATGTTTCAAAGTTATAGAGAAAAGACAAAGAGAAATTCTTTATGCTTGGACAAAGTCTATGTTTATCCATCAGAAGTCATGGGCTTTTATCATGACTTTAATTTGGCAAAAGAAACCATGAAAGTATAATTTGGCTGGGTTGGCGATGTGTCGGTTTTGATCATTACTTCAGCTAGAAAGCATCTTTTATTGTGGAATATCTTCAATTTATTGGCAAGACCAAGAGAGATCTGCAGTAGCCATCTTGCTGATTACTTCTAGATGGACATTTCAACTTGAGTTGATTGTGATTTAACCCACACCTCCTCCACAGAGAGAATTGAAAGCGGTGCTTCTGTGACTGGTGGTGCGTATGATTTTTCCAGAGCAACAACATCACTTACTGGGAAGATGCTGGATTCGTCAAAGAGGGTCACTCTTGTTAGGCATGGTCTTAGCTCTTGGAATGAAGAAGGCAGAGTCCAGGTTTGGCTGTTATCTGATTAAGTTAATAGACATTTTACTAGGGAAAGATAGTTCACTTCCTGTTGCTTGGATTGTTTGTGACTTGACAAATCTTGTCATTTTATCATATATTTTCTTCACTTGTGATGATTTTAGAGTAATTCTTCAGCTAATAATCTTCCCATGTATGAAACACAGGGAAGCTCAAATCTTTCTGTGCTAACGGAGACAGGGGTGAAGCAAGCTGAGCGGTGCAGACAAGCCTTGTCAGAAATGCACTTTGATCAGTGTTTCTCAAGTCCAATATCCCGTGCGAAGGTTTGAAAATGATAATCAAGATGGTCAAACTAGTACTTAGTCATCCTTTTATCAGCAATCAGTTTTTGAGTGTTAATGCAGACTACTGCGGAAGTCCTATGGCAAGGAAGGGAAGAGCCAGTGATTTTCCTTGATTCACTGAAGGAGGCCCATCTATTCTACCTTGAAGGAATGAAAAATGGTCAGTTCTCATCATCTTCTGACTCAGGCGCCTCAAATCTCAATAATGCTTCCTATGTTAGCTGTTGTTGACATAAATTTGTCGTGCTTTTCACTGCTTTATCTGTGCTAAGTTCCTGAAGCATTCAAATTTCAAGTTCATTGAACCATAAACTTCGTTTCCACTCATAAATTTTACCTTTAGCTTTTGTTATATGCCTGTATGCTAAATGAAACTCAGAATTTGGAGGCAGTTGATGCTCGGAAGATATATCCAAAGGAGTATACAACATGGAGGGAGGATCCATCAAACTTTTGTGTGTATGGTGTTTACCCTGTAAGGGAATTGTGGGGGACAGCAAGAGAGGCTTGGAAGGAGATCTTGTTATCACCTGTTAGTTCTCTACTCATCATGAGATATTTTGTTGCTGAGAGTTGCATTGCCACTCATCTTCCCCCTTTTTCTGTTTTTCCAGGGGAAAGATTTTCTTGTTGTGACCCACAAATCACTGTTGAGGGCACTGATATGTGTAGCTCTTGGTCTAGGGCCAGAGAGGTAGGTGCAGGATTATGATTATTAAGCAGTTCTTGGATTGTTCTTTAAAAAATGTTGTTGGTGTATTCAATCATCATGAAAAGTCCAAAAGGAATGCTCATGAGCGAATTTTTTTTTTTTTCCTGAGAATTGTTACCTTGGCTTGGTACAATGCCTCTGTCTACAATTCTTGTATATCTGCAAAGATCCAAGGATGGTTTTGCATTTCTTTATGGCAAATGGCAATAGCCTTGACTTGCTCTTCATCAAAGTCTATGAAACTCATGGATGTCATTCTACAACTGCCAGATTTTCTCTGTAATATCTATTTGACTTTCTTTTGCCACTTTTCAGGTTTCGAGCAACAGATATTAATAATGGTGGGATTTCTGTATTCAGCTTCAACAAAAAAGGAGAAGCGATGCTGCAGTCATTGAACATGACAACCCACATGTACCAAGATCATGTCTACAAATTTTAGAAGCTCTCGATGACCTTTCTTCTGTATGCAAACGTCAGGATAAATGCAATGGCTGGAGCAGCAAGCACTCTCATTAATGCATGAGAAAGGGTTCACGATCTCCTGAATCCTAGCAAGATGAACCAGGGCTTCATCTTCTTTCTTCGAATCTACACTTAGATTATGTTTGCTCTGATAGTTGCATTAGAGATTAAAGCTTCACCGGTGCTGCAATGAAGATGCAGGGGCACTGAAATCTTGAAGCTCGATTTGTATCATCCTTCCATGCATTGTATTTTAGTGTAAAATGACGCTTTTAAGAATCTCTCTCATGGTCTTACAGAGGAAGTTATATAGAGAAAGTAGGACTATAATGGACCTCATATCATACAGCAACTAGTACAGGTTTGTGGAACTAAAGAGTGTTAGTTCCATCGCTAGTTTAACGAGTGAAAGGAATTTAGAGAGCTTTCCCCCATGGTTTGTATGAACTACCAAATCAAGCACTCTCCAGTAAGGTATCTCCAATATGGTAATTGCTTCACGCTCGGACTATGAAGGTTCTTTCCTTTCATGCGAATTAGAATGCTACACCAATTCAAATTGACACTTTTCTGCCAAAATAGCCGACACCCATGTGTTGCGGGCTGAGACTTTTCTAGACTGAAGACAAGCTTGTGGAGCGCCTGATGAGCTAGGATAGAAGACCAGCTTTCCTACTGTGCCAACCATATGTGATTTTTAGTTAGTTATATTATTATGATTATTTGGTCCTGGGATGAGAAAAGGACTACATTGATCTGACCGTATGGCTTCAAAATTCAAAGAAGATATGAAATGATTCTTTCTCTAAGATGAGGACTTCAAGGTCGTTGTGTTCTGCTAGTGTTGATTTCTGCCAGCATAGATCTGTTTCTGAAACGGGAGCCTTGCCTTGTGCGGTTTGTGTTATCATGGTAAATTGCAGATAGTTCTCTCTTTGCAAGATCTGAAGATCTTTTGGCTTCGAAAGCATGCACATCATGAATATGGTTCGCTGAGTGACATGTTTGAAAGATGTGCATGTAAGTTGTCTGCAGTCTCGATCCAAGAGGGAGTTCTAAATCTCTATGCACGATCAGCTTTAACAGCTTAGCTTTTCGTGCTTATTCGTGAATCTTAATGAAAGAAAGACAATTGAATCGTCTTGTACATGTTGGGGTGGCTCCTCATTCGCTCAAATTTCAAAGCTAATAGGTGCTGAATAACTTGCTTGATTGGTTGTAAAATGTATAGGCCAATCTAGGGTCAAACACTGGTTAAAATACCTGAAGTAACATTCCTTGGTTTCTAACGCCTGCGATCTTCCATTCCAATATGTCAAGTGACATTCCTTGGATTGACTTTATCCAATATGTTTTCATAGGAGAGTCAAGTGGCGAGAGAGGACCCGCGTTCATGTACCCGGAACCACCAAGAAAAGCTGTTCAGCTGGTTTCCACGAGCTCCTTGTATCCAATTATAAATGCCTACATCGGCCATTTTGAACCACCTTAACTAATCTTATCTACACCTCAGTCACCTTCAACACCTCCATCCCAGAAACTCCACGATCCTCTGACTCAAGATGAAGGTAAAAACACAGGTTGCGATGAGATAGGAGGAGCATACTCGTAAAGCCGATGCAGTTTTCAGCAACCTGTCACCATAAGTACTATTTGGGCATGTCTTTGTAATGGATGATTCTTGACTTTGTACTGTGCATCGCAAAAGCTGAGAAAGCTAAGAACGAACCATACTCTCATTAGGGTAGAATTGAAGGCCTTTCATCGATCTGTTTCTCTCCACTCGCAAACGCGACGTTAGCATGCTACCTTGTGTACACTAGACTTGCTTACGGAAATGCACTGTGAACGGGTACTTTCACGGTTAGTGAACTCGCTTATCATTTCCTTACATGATTGGACGATCTTGATTGTAGTAGCTAGGAATCTACCCAGCGCTTCCAACTTTTATACCATTATACAAGGTGCCAGCTTTTCCAATCCACTTGATTTATATTTTAGAGGAATTCAGGGGAATCTGTTCTTTATTCCACTTCTAGGACATGGGTTTTACTGTGAGTAGACCACATTGATCTACATATGTATGAACTTCATGTCGTCTCTTGCATTGGTGGAATTTAATATATTGTTAAACCTTAATGGCTCAGATTAGATGAAACTAGAACCTTGAGAAGAGTTCATTGACGGACTCATGGATTACTTTTGGGAAAAGTGATTTCAGGGGAAGCAGGGAAAACCAAGATCTCTAGGAGAATCAATTTCATCCTACAAAGCTACAGAAAGAGTTACCCAAGCTTTTGTCCCTTAAAACAAGCAGCGAAACAGAAAACAAATCATGGACCTCCCGCTGGATAGACTCCTCAACTGTCCCTCGAGTTTGGAGGTGGACCGCAGAATGGGCAGTTTGTTTCACGGTGATTGAGATGACTACGATGATGACGAGATTGATATTGAGCGGACCATCAGCGCGATACTTCGTAGATGCAAGGAAATTTGTGCAGATGGGAACAAGAACGATTGGCGAAAGAGTAATTATCATTCCTTATCAAGAAGATGTTTGTCTACAGAAGTGGATTCATGCCAGCGCATACTTTGAGAGGTGCAATTCATAAATCAAGGATGCGGAAGGTCCGTACATGGTTGAGCTTTTCTTTAATCAGTATTTGAAGGTTCCAGCATTAAAATCGTGAATTGAACTTTACTGTCATTAGAAATTCGTGAATTATGGATATTGTAGAACTCGTTAGTCTGTACCAAAACCTTGCACACCAGTTTACTTTCCAAAACATAGCCTCCCCTACTCATGATCCAGTTTCATGTTTGTCTAAGTTGCGGTTTGAGTTGGCTTCCAGATGTAATATTTAGTTAGAGATTCTTGCAAAGCCATATCTTGTACCATCAGATAAGAATGAGGTCGTTTATCCGTATGCTCATTTTATTATCATAATTTTGTGCCGTTTTATTCTCAGCACAAGGTATCATTGGAAACTAAAAAAATTAGTTAGCTAACCCTTCTTTTTCATGGCGCATCTTTTGAGTACAATAATTCACAAGAAAATCTATCCCAGAAATGCATCTCGAGCATCATTGGTTAAGAAATACTTTGGCATAAACCACTGCCATAATTAGTAGAGGAAGAAACAACGGGGAAGATATCAGAAAATTGGTCAAAACAGATTCTGACTGTAAGGAGTTGCATTACAAGTAGTACAGCCACTCTTGGCTTACTTGCTCATTGTGGTGCTGCCACTTCCAGTGCGCTGTATAAATGTTTTAGCCAAAAGCTATGTCTTGATTGGCAGCAACTTTCCTAGACGAACATAAGTCCTACATTCAGGGAACCACTTGGGTCAAATATGTTCATTGAAGATGTAACGACACGTCCACGTTCCTGAATCAAACATAGCCATATATGCATGACGAATAGCAAACTCCTAAAACAGTTAGCTGACCAATTGATCTTTCAACCCTTGGTTTGAGATATCTTTTTGGAGATATAGAACTGCCTCATCCATATCATCTTGGCATCTCAAGTCGGACGCTTTTATTGGTTCTGTTCGTCACGTCTCCTATAATTTGACTTTATCCAATTTATTTTCGTGAGTCATTTGGCAAGAATGGGCCGCAATCAGGTAACTCAGTCACCTTCAGCGCCTCCATCCCAGACACTCCACAATCCTCTGATTCAATATGAAAGTATAAACACCTGTGGCAGTGATGAATTTTGTTCAAACTCTGCTCTCTCAAACACAAATACAAGGATTCATTTGCTCAGCTGGATGCAGACCAAGCTGAACGCGAGACAGGAGTCGTCTACTCCTTAAGCCTAAGCAGTTCCAGTAGCCCGTAACTGGAAGCACTATTTTGGCTTGTCTTTCTAAATAATAATACTTATTATGTACATCACAAAAGATGAGAAAGTTAAGAAGCTTACCATACTCTCATTAGGGTGGAATCAAAGACCTTTCATTGATCTGTTTCTCTCCACTGGCGAATGCCATGTTGCCATATGTACATTGCACTTACCATCTGCGCGGTGAATGGGGGCTTCTATGGCCAGTGAACGTGCTTCTCATTTCCTTACATGACTACATGATCTTGATTACAATGACCAGGAGTCTACTCGGAGCCTACAGCTTTCGTGTCAATATAAAAAGTGCCTACTTTTCCAATCAACATACCTTATATTTTGGAGGAATTCAGTGGAATTCGTCCTTATTCCACTTCTGGAGAGCACGAGTTTTGTTGAGAGTATACCAAATTACGTAGATATACATGAACTTCATGTCATCTCTTGCATTGGCGGAATTTAATGTCATGTTTAAACCTTAATGGTTCAGATCAGGTTAATAGAGAACAATGAAAAGAGTTCACCGACTTGCCGCATGGATTACTTGCAAATGGGACTTTTGGGAAAACTGATTTCAGGGTTAGCCGGGAAAACCAAAATCTCAAGCAGAAATCCGTTTTCACAAAAGTTCGAAAGCCACAGAAGAGCTAACCAAGCTTTTGTCCCTTAAAAGAAGCAACGATCTTGGAGGTGGTCCACAGAATCAGTTCACAGTGATTTAGATGGCTATGACGAGACTGGTATTGAGCAGACCATCAGTGTGGAACTTTCTAGACGCAAGGAAATTTAGCACAGATAGTAACAAAAGGCGATCAGCAAAAATTCATCATTCTTTCCTAATCAAGAAGCTTGTTTGTCTGCAGAAGTGGATTTATGCCAGCACCCTCTTAGAGAGGTGCACTTCAAGAATCAAGGATGGAGAAGTATTTGAAGGTTTCTGCATCAAAACCGTGAATTGACATTTACCCATCATTAGAAATATACTCAAGTTTTTTCTTTATGAGGAGGAGTAAATTGACAAACTTCATAATCTTAGTAGTACAGCCAATGTTAGCTTACTTGTTCATTGGCCGCGCTGTTCTTCCAATATTGCATAGATGCTTGAATTAAAAGCTGCACCTTGATCGGCAGCCACTTTCCCATATGAAAACGAAAGTTCAAATTATGTTCTTCACAGGACCACTTGGGTCAAACATTGGCACTGAAAAATTAAAGGCCGTGACCATATTCCTGAGTCGCCTCACAACTCACTTTTCAAGCCATGGTTCAGATATTGTTTGGGAGATGTAGAATCTGCCTTCGTCCGCTGCAACATCGAAGTCACAAGGTGAGAGGACCTTTTAAGTTTCTTTTTCGAAAATGTTAAACGTAAACTCGTTTCTGTAATCTGTTCTGTTTTTACATTTTACCTATGCAACTGATTCTATGTAGGTTCTTTTCAGTTCCTTGGACGTGATGAGTGGATGTCATCCTGAAACGATTCGAAGTTTCAGAGGTTTGTCAGAGGACCAAGTATAGCCGGGATCATCGAGAAGGAATGATGTGCTCCAGCAATTGAAAGCATCAACAATTTCATTAACGATGCCATTGCAATTGGAAGAGCTTTGACATACTGTTCGGGGGGCTTCCATGATGCTTCATCGTTTAATGCATCAATGGACTAGTAGTGATCCCCTTTACTGTATGCTAGCAAGCTAGATGAAGCTCCATTTATCATCTAATTTTTCCACACTTCTTGCAATTATTTTATATATGTGAGGTACTTTGGATCGGTATCTGGGAAAAATCGTCCAAAAAATCATAACATATTACATTTTTGTCAATTCAGTCATAAATTTTTCAATTTTACCAATTGAGTCAATCTAGCTAATTTTGGTCGAAAATTGCTAACATGGACGTTGGTTGTTCTACGTGATATGGTTTGCGCGTAAATAATTTTAATAATATTCTAACTTTTTTCAAATATTTATGTATCTATTTCATTTTTTTTTCTTTTCATTTTCCCTTTCTCTTACTTTCTCTTATTTTTCTTCTAATTTCCTTTTAGAATTTCATCTTGAATGTGTTATTAAACTTTTGTGATAAAAGATAAGAAGAGAGAAATATGAACAATAGAGTATTATGAAGAAGAGAAAGTTTTTAAAAAAAAAAAAAAAGAAAACAATATGTGATAATAGAAAACAACACATCTCTCGAAAATAAGTACCTTATTGGAACCATCACCACTTTTATGCTCAATAATCACTTCTCTTCATGTCAATAATCCTTCTTTTCATATAAAACAATTACTTGTTTTCGTCCAATTCTCTTCTCTTAAATAATTATTGATAACAATGTAGGAGCCACTACTAATGTTGATGTGGCATGTATTTTGGGGTGGAAATTCTTATCTTAGACACGGTCCAATCACAAGCAGCATGGACTGGAGCCAACCAAAGCTGTCAGTCACGTGATTTTCACTCAAATTCCACAAATTTCAATGGCTATGATTGCGTATAGTTCATCATGGGCCTTGGTCAGCAAATGTACATCCCTTACTTTGGGGTGGAAATTTGAGAGAAACTTAGCTATTGGGATCTTTATTTCTAAGTCAATTAGTTTGGTGACCACACCATTGTTTTAGTACATCACAAAATAAATTGGAGTATCAAATGGTCACGACTTTGATACTCTTAAATGATAAGTAAAAATTATGTTTCGAATTGCAATCAAGTCATGTGTAAAAATTAACTCTTGCATGAGATATGTTTTGCCAATGAAACTCCTAATCCATTGACATCACACAAAAGAAAAAAGAAAAATGGGAGAACAAGAGGCAAAGGCAGCAGTAGAATCCTTGTATTGAAAAGTTGTTCCTTTATGATCAATTCATCCTACTCTCTCTAGTACTTGGGGGAAATCATTCAAAAAGTCCTAAAACTATTGTAATTTTTCCAGTTCAACTCTAAGTATTTCCATATTTTGCCAATTGAGTACATCGAACTAATTTTGGCCGCAAATCGTGAAGAGGACATTGGCTTTCCTATGTGGCACAATCGAGCTAACGTGGACAATTAATAATATTTTAATTTTTTTCAATTATTTATTTTTTCCTTTTTCTCTTTTCATTCTTTTTTTTTTCCTTTTTCTTCTTCTTTGTTTTTCCCCTTTTCTCTTCGCCAACCACTATCAAGCCTCATCGATGGCCGATAGAGGTTGCCGACTGGCCGAGCCTCAAGCTAGGGCCACCTTTATCGGCCTTGGGCAAGGGATGCCCAGGCTTAGGCTGGTGAGGGCAGCCTTTGCCTTGGCGAGGGTGGCAATCCCCTGCCCAAGCGAAGGCAACCTACACTCGCCCACCTAGGTGAGGGCCACCCTCGACCGGCCAAGCGAGGGTAGCCCCTCGCTAGTCTAGGCATAGATGTCCCTCGCCCAAGGTTGATGAGGGTGGCGACCGTCGCTAGCCATTAATAAGGCCTAGTGATGATTGGTGAAGGGAAAAAGAAAAAAAAAAGAATAAAGAATAAAAGAAAAATATAAGAGAAAAGAAAAGAAAATTAAAAAAAAATATTATAATATTATTAAAAATTGTCCACGTGTCACACCCCGAACCCCGAGCACGCGCACATCCCTCGATGGTCGACTGAAATGCGATGTTCCCAGGATGCGTCACCGACCCTTTATTTTTATCTTTCAATTAAGCACATGCGGAAGCGAATTAAATAAACACCCGGACAACCATCAAACACAGGGATAGTAAAACATGCTAACGCTTTTTCACAAACCACACTTTATAAACATACCCGGTTAATCTAGGAGTTTATATTCACAAGTCGGTCTCAAAAGAAAGTCCTAGGTAACCTACACTCCACTAGCGATAGGGCCAGCCAAAAGGTGTCGCATCATGCGCCCATCACATCCGCACTCGGCAAATCTTCACGCTACGGCCTTGAAAAAGGGTTAACCACTACAGAGTGAGATAAATCTCGGTGAATCAATACCTTAAACCTCGATTAGGACGCAAATTCACTCAGAGGTAGCCTAAACATGCGTCAACTTACCTCGCCTCAACACGTTGCTACATATTAGTGCGTCACATATATCATATGCATACATCAAACGTATTTAATAACAGAAATACCTCAATTTATCTTTCAAATAATCACATGGGTGCCGATTACAAGGTAAAACCGTTATGACACGTCTCATTCTGTGCCAAACAATTTTGCCCCGTAATCAGGCGCAGTCATCACAACCACTCAGGTGTGTTCCAGTTATTATGACCCATCGGCCACGGCTAACTCAACAGTTGGCGGTCATCCGGCATAACCGGGCGTTGTTTCACCCCATCGAGCATGTCATCGTCCCACGTAAATGCATTAAGACGGCATTCCATAAAAGAGCATCGGCCCGGTCTCCACCGCGACCGGCATCTGTTGACATGGAGCATCCGAACTCAATCAGGCATCGTCCCGCGTAAACGCATCAGGACGGGCTCACTACCCTACGTAAATTTAGGTTAACTAAGGACACCATGCTTCGTGTTCAAATGCCTCGTTTTCAAATAATGAACTTAGCTAATTTTCATTCGTATTAAAAATCTCGGTAAAATAATCGTGCGTGGTCACGTATTTAAATCGAACTAATAAATGTAGTACGCTCTCATTTCAAAATTCCACAATTTTATATAATACATAAAAATTTGGCGTAAAAAAATCGACACTCGGTATTTTTCTATTTAAATACCATAAAAATCAAATTTTGCAATAATAATCCATAATGACCACCAAGTACTCAATTACACAAATAAGCAATCAATTCCACATATAAATTCAACCACTAGAAACAGCGTAAAATTTCATGAAATGGCTATCCTGTCACTATTACGCTAATTACGATTAATTAAATAAATTGCGATTAATTAAATTAATCCAACTTAATTAAACTAAGCGTGGTTAATTAACCTAACCATAGTTAATTATCCTAACCATGGTTAACTAACTAACCCAAGTTAACTAATCTAACCTAGGGTAGGCTAACTAATTAAACTAACCACCTAACCAAACTAACCTAACTAAACTAACCAATCTTAACTAACTAGTTACTCTAACTAGATTAATCACTAATCCCTAATTAACACTAACCTAACCTATTAAGTGTAATTAACCACCAAATCCGGGATTAGAGAGCTAATTCACTGGAATTCAATGGCGACGAGTTCACCGTGACGGCGGTGAGATCCTGAGACAACCATTTCTCCAACGAAGGCTCGCCCAGGGGTTGAAATCAGCCCAGCAAGCTCACGGCTGAAGGGGGTTCTATGGAAGGGCTAAGCTGGTCGGGTGGTTGAGTGGGCTGGCGAGGCGGTTGGACGAAGTTGGTGGGTGGCTAACGGACGGACAGGGCTGGTTGAGCTGGTGGTTCGGCGATGGGGGCGTGAGGTGGTGCGGACTGTGGAGGGTGTCGGACGTGAAATTGCTAGTATGAACACCTAGAGGGGGGTGAATAAGTATGAAGAAATTTTTTCACTAAACGTAGTAAAATATTTTGTTTTTGAAACTGAGTTTAAAGAACAACATATTTTGAGCAAGTTTAGACTTTAGCAATTAAATAGAACTACAAACAAAATAAAGAGATTCATGAAAGAGAATAAGAATACAAAGTTTATAGTGGTTCGGCTTAAATTAAGTCACGTCTACTCTTCCACACTAATAGCCTTCTTGGCTAGATTCCATTAGCAATCGACAAGAGATTACAACTTTGAGTGCAAACACTTAGTAGTAGATCGCATTATCTCACTAAGTCACTCTTTTGGTATTTCTCTCACGATCACAAACGTTTAAGCTCACCAAAGACAAGTGTATGATCGAAGGTCGCTCAGACTTTGGAATTATAAATTCTACACTCCGTCTCTTACTTGCTCATCGGTCATTGATCTCCTTAAATACTCATCTACTTCCAAACTAGCCGTTGAACAGTATCTCGAGGATCGTCTTCCAATCTACTCATTGGACAAATCTGTATCTAGAAGATTCAGTAGCCGTTGAGTGATAGAAGTATAATCCAAATTGATTCTGATCGCCCATACAAATAGAATTTTGGTTTCCATAAGTAGAGCTTCTCCGTATAGAAAGTTCTTATCTTCAAGATCCAATTGTCAATCAATTAAATTGAGTCAATCAAATCAATCTTGATGTAGAATCCAAATTAGATCACTAACCGTTATACATTTAGGGCTTGTGTTACGTTTGATCCTCATTCTGGATGTAAAGTCTGAGAGCAATAGACTTTACAATCTGAGTCTGAGTATAATCTGCTTCTGAACAAATTTAACCTTAAGGTTTGAATACAGTCTGAATAAGTTCGGGCCAAAGATAAAGTCGTCTTTCACGGTTCTTCATTCACGTTGCCCGGAACTTGTTAGAGTTGGGAGTTGGCAGACTTCTGATGTAGAACAGACTTTAACACTAAAGTTTGGCAATTTTCAAACTTTGACACATAAGTCTGGAAATCTTCAGAATAAACTTTGGATAACATCTTTTACATATTCTATCATCTGCATAATCTGTTACTTAACAATTAATCACGTCAGTAGCCTTTGATTTATTTTGTCATTTTCAAAACATCATAAGGGATTTCCCCAATAGGATAGAGTTGAGCTAAGGTGGGCGGCAGCTCAAGACGGGGTTCACGGGCGAACACGGGTTGGTGGTAGCAAGAAGGTGGTGCGGTGCTAGACTAAAGACGGCAGCGTGGGCTGGCTGGCTACTGGAGGCTTGCGGCACCAAGGGAAATGGAAATGAAGAAGAAGAAGAAGAAGAAGCAATAGGGGTGGGGGTTCGGTTGGCTAAAGTTCACGCACAAGGAGGGAGAGAGAGAATAAGGAGGGGAGAGAGGGGGAAAACTAAGTCAAGGTGAGGGCCAATGGGAGTCCAAGGGAAATATTCATGCACTCAAGTGCATTTGGCCTCAAAGTCTTCAGCCAAGAAGTCAAGGCTCTTTCCAATGGCTAATTTCCTCTCATTTCTTTCCAAACAAAGCAATTTTGGCGGCCAATAAACCCCTTAGAGCAGCCCATACGAATTTCCATAATTTCTTTTTGTCCAAAATTGATTTTTCGCAAAAATTCCAGACTCGACGAAATTTCTCCGAAAGATGAGACGGCGTCCTAAAAAGAATCATGACACGCTTGAATGTTCGATTTCCGAAAATAAATTCAATTTCGTGGTTAAAATCGACTGAACGCGATTTTAGTATAACCTAACCTATTGGTAACTTTTAAGGATTTTAACGCGTCTGGCCCGTGATTGATAATTTTCGATCCACGTTTGTGCGTTTCCAACTCGTAGGCAACTCTCGGTTGTCATAAACTTGGTTGACCATCGGAGATGAGAAGGAGCAAAGTAGAGATCCTATGCAAATTCGAGAACCAATTACAAGGGCCAGTGTGCATACACATCTTTTTTCTCGGCCACATACTTAAAGTCATCTTCCTCTAGTGTTATTCATAGTGATTTTAATTCAGAGAAAGCGATGCTACTGAAGGGCAATACGAAAGCTCTTCCTATAGGGACTTGGCCATGTAGAATTCATTATTAGTGTAACAAAGGAATCCCGCATTGGAGATAGGGACCCAGCTTCTTCCCTGGCTACGATGGCCTTGGGACCTATATAGTCCCCATAACTGTAGCTGTCAACACATTTAAATGAAATTTCTAGAGTTTGGCCTCTTGACTGGTAATTAAGGTGTGTTTGATAACATTTTATTTTCGAGAACAATTTCTGTTCAAAAATAGTTCTATTTGGACAAGTTTAGAAAAAAAATGCGTTTGATAACCGCACAAAATTTAGATTTCCGAAATAGAGAAAGAACAAAAATGCATTTGGTACAATCCTAAAAATTTCTAACCCCAATTTTTTTTTATTTAATTATAAAGAGACATAACATTTCATGTTTAGATAATACTGAAATTTTGTAATGATTTAATTGATCAAGATATTCTAAAATGACCTAAGAAAACCAATATAATAGTTAGTTAAAGATAAATGGTTGAAATGGGGGAAAAGTACAAAAAAGTCTTAAACTTATTATATTTGTACCAATTCAGTCCTCAACTTTTTAATTGAATTAATTTAGTCCTAAACATTTTCGTATTGGTACTAATTTAGTCCATCTGACTAATTTTAGCCAGTTGGCGCTGACGTGGATGCATGCTGATGGCCAGACGCTAACGTGAGAATTTCTTGAATAATTGTTTTATTTTGTTCGAATTGTTTATTACTTTTTTCTTTTGTTCATTTTCTTTTCTCCCTTGTTCCTCCTTGGATGTCCCCGTGGTGGCCAACAAGGGCCGGGGCCCTCGCCCTGCCTCGCCTAGGGCCACTAGTGAGGCGGCTTCACCCAGATTTGGGTGAGGCCAACCTCGCCCTGGCCTTGCCTCAGGTGAAGGTGGCCTTGCTCGCGACTAGCGAAGGTAGCCTCACCAGCGGCCATCGCCAGGCCAGAGGCTCACCGACCACTGGCCCTCACCGAGGTCGCGGCCCTCGCCCAAGGCTGCGGGTGAGGCGGTTTCGCCCGGATCTGGGCAAGGTCAGCCTCGCCTTAGCCTTGCTGTGGGCAAAGGCAGCCTTGCCCGCGATTGGTGAGGCCCTCGCGGCCCTCGCTAGTGGTTAACAAGCCTCCGGCTTGGCGATGGCCACCATGGCCTCGCCTAGATCTAAGCGAAGCCACCTCACCAATGGCCCTGGGCGTCAACGCCAGCTGGCCAAAATTGGCTGAATGAATTGAATTGATACCAATGCAAAAAGGTTTAGGAGTTAATTAGTACCAATATAATAGGTTTATGAAATTTTTTATACTTTCCCCTTGGTAATGGTAACAGAAAGTCTCGTTGGTTTACAACTCATAATATGAGGAGATTGATAGTAAATCTTTAAGCATTACAATAAATAGGTGTATAGACCTTTTGAGAAGAAAAGCAAAAGTTGCTTGGAGTCACCTAGCGTAATCCAGCATTATCTCTAAAAAAAACGACACTTAAAAATCCATATAGTAAAGCCCTAAAAGCTTTTCAATTTTGAATCAATTTTCATCAAAATATTTTCACATTTTTATGCTAAACTAATTCTAAATTGAAATTAACATTAAAATTTAGTAAAACTACTCAAAATCTAATTTCTCAATTTTTTCCTAATTATTTATTTATTTATTTTTGATTGTATTTTATTTTATTTTTTATTTCGAAAAATGGGAACTTGGATTGGGTTAGGAGACTGAATCTTGTGTCGATTGTATAAAGACGAACATTAGATTATGTTGAGCTTATTTTCTAAAATGACATTTTTTGTGTTTCTAGGAAAAAATAAGTAGGTTTATATATACTTCGTGTTTCTATTCCAATTTTATTCCCTTGTTACTAATCTGTTTTGAGGAATAGAAAAATTAGGCACTGTTTGGTAACCATCCAAACAATGCTTAATTCTGATTTTTTGTTCTTGGAATTAGTTTGGGAATGAGAATCGCGTTTGGTAAAATTTTTGTTCTCGGAAACAAAATTATATTTTTTTGTTCCCAGAAGTAAATTTGGAATATAATTAAGAATAAAAAAAAATTGATTCTTGTTTCGGGAACAAATTTAAGAATCAAAACCAATTATTCTTCTTCCATTTTCTCTTCTTCTTCTCTTTTCTTCTTCTTCATCGACCACCATCCCGCGGTTGCCGTCTGTCGCCGCTTGCCGCCAGTCACCGTCGGTCGCCGTCGCTGTCCGCCGCTGTTGCTACCGATCGCTAGCAACCGGTCTGGCGAGCTCGCTAGAGGTTGGGCAAGGCACCTTGGCCACCGGTGAGGCTCGGTCTCGCTAGATTTGGTGAGCTCGAGCCTCACCGGGCCGGGCAAGCCTCGCGTCTAGGGAGGCCAAGTCTCGCGGTGGCCGGGCGAGCCTCACCTAGCCCCGGCGAGGCCGTCTTGGCCATCGGCGAGGCTGGGCGAGCCTCGCCAATGGCTAGGCGAGCCTTGCCCAACCTTAACAAAGCTTGCCTAGCCCTGCTGGTGGCCAGGCGAGCCTTGCCCAGCCCCATTGAGGCTTGGTCGACGAGGGCCGGCCTCTCCGAGGGCTAGCAATGCTCTGGTGAGGTTGCCGACCCTTGTTTGGCCGGTTGCCGGACCGACGACCAGCGTACGGAAGAAGATAGACATGAGAGAGAAAGGAAAAGAAAAAAACAATAGAAAATAAAGAAAAGGAAAAAAAGAGAAGAAAAAAAGAAAAAGAAAAACATTTAAAAATTAAAAGAAATTGAATTTGGAACGAGAATCAATTAAGATGCATCAAATGCAATTCTATTACAGAATCAGAAATTTTGGATAGTTATCAAACAATTTAAAATGCTTAGAAATTGTTCCCAAGAACAGAATAAAAAATAATCATTTTTGATTAGAATCTGTTCTCAGGAACAAAATCGCGTTACCAAACGCACCCTTAGCTGGCATTATTAAACAGATTTTTGTTCTTTTTTCTGTTTCAAGGAATAAAAGAACAGAAAAATAAAGAAATAAAAATGTTATCAAACAGGACCAAATTGTCTAAAAGCAATGTGAAAATCAATCCGAAAATGCGAAATTGCTAATTTAGAGGTAGCTTTCTCGAGTGCTTTGAGAGGCGGGATGGTCCAAATGTGATGAGCTAAGAACACACTACGAAATAGAAAAAGGGACTTGCGAATGACTTGACCGAGAATGACAAGGCCAATCCACACCCACATAAAATGATGTACTACTGCCTAGGTGGGACTAGGTAAGGTTGGGCACGGATGCGGACCACAAGTGATGCACCCGTTCACAGTAACGATCTTCAAGTTTAATTCAGAATCAAATCAGGAACTACACACCGCGGAAGATACTTCCATTCTTAACGATGCGGTATCACCGCATGGGGCCGTGATGGCGAGAAGGTATTGGCACAACAGTCACACCACTCAGGTCAGTAGTCGACCATGGTACGATAATAGAGACATGCAGAACAGAATATTCTAGCACGCAGCAAGCGAAGACAAGGGAAGACTAGATTCTGATTGGCAAATGAACGGTGGAGAAGCAAAACACAGTTTGCAAGTTATCTCCAACAGCCTCCACCATTCGCAGGTTAAAAAAGCCTTTCCGAAATTCTATACGATACACGTGTTAAACACCATACATCAACCGGCCCGATGGAACCCCACGTACTCATGTGCACAACCTAGGCCACTATTTTGACCAAAAAAAAAAGAGGAAAAAATCTGGGCCACTAGCATTTGGCACGAATCGTTATTTTGGGAAACCATGAATCCGAAAATAACAGTACAATTACTAAAATTATTAAGGGTGTGTTTGATAATATTTTTATTTCATTTCTTTTAAAAATAATTTTTTTCTATTTCGATTCCTAAAATAATTTTTGAGTTCAAGAACGTTTATTAGCTACACAAAATTTTATTCTCAAGATAGAAAAAGAATATGACTACGTTTAATATAATCTACAATTTCTTTTGTAATGTATAATTTTTTAATTTTTTTCTTTTTTCTTATCTTTTTCTTTTTCGCTGCCGCTCGTCGCCTAGAAAAGAAAAAAATTAACTTATTTCTAGAAATTGTTCTAGGAACAAGAAATGCGAGTGGCGAGGAAGAAGAAGAAAAGAAAAATAAATAAATAAAAATAACTTATTTTTACAAATTGTTCTCGAGAATAAGAAACTATTTTTTTTTACTTTTTGTTTTCTGTTCCAAATCTATTCCCAATCACTTTATTATTACAGGGAGTAGAAAAATTAATTGATATTATCAAACGGATTTTAGTTATTTTTCTATTTCGGAGAGTAAAAGAGTACAAGCGTTACCATATGGAGCCTAAGCCGTTCCTTGCCTATAAATACCCATCAATAATGTCTTTGCCACTCATAGAAAAGCCCCTCGTGCTCTCTATCTCTCATTAGAAAGCCATAAAAAAGAAAGGAAAAGAATGTCTCTTCCGATTTCAACAATTCCATCTTCTCTTGCAACTCAAGATAAAAGCCATGTGGTTGAACGCCATTCAGCAAATTTTCATCCAAGCATATGGGGGGATTACTTCCTCAAATATGCCTCTTGCTCTTGCTCAATGGTTAGAATTTAATACATTGCTTCTGACTCAACTATATATATGTATACATATTTCGTGAATAGTAGTGGTATAGCACGTGAAAATAAATTTCCTTTTATGCACTTCATCTGGAATAATACAAAGCTTCCTCTCGTGCTTAAACTTGGTTCTTCACTTTGTTACTCTATAATGACCAAGGAAATTCTGACATTCTCATTATAAATTTAAAATTTTTTGCCAAAAAAGAGTGAAAATTGGCCAAGCCCATGCGGCCTAAACCACTGGGTAGGGGTTTATCCTAGGAACCCTGATTACAAAATCCAAGGAACAAGGCGGGCCGCCGCCAATGAAGGGACCCTCCCTAGGGTAGGGGGGTCAGCCGAGGCGGGACCCGTCCCAAGTTAGGCCAAGCCCATGCGGCTTAAACCACTAGGTAGGGGTTTATCCTAGGAACCCTGATTACAAAATCCAAGGAACAAGGCGGGCCGCCGCCAATGAAGGGACCCTCCCTGGGGTAGGGGGTTAGCCGAGGCGGGACTCGTCCCAAGCTATTTCCCCAGTGAAATACCTGGGCGTGGTAAAGAAAAATGAAAGGGGGTGTTCCGAAAGGGGCACTGTATTTAAAATTTTTCCTAAAAAAGAGTGAAAATATTAGGTAAAGGTGAGAGAGCCCTTTGATGTAAGGTCAAAAGAAACGACATGAAATCCAAACAAATCTCGTAAACAAGGAATGTGAGAATTATCATTATCAATAACATCTTCGTGAATATCCTGGTGCACAATTTCAATAAACACTCTTAGCTATCCCATATTTACCATCTTTCTTTCTCTATTTCTTTCTTTTTTTACCTTATGCATTCAAGAATTCAATACCCATGTCCTCTCCAGACCATATCTAGATGATAATTAGTTACAGGATGTTTCACCTGGCGGCGGCGCGGGAATCCGGGTGGGTTCCAAACCGCCCGTTAGGGGGGTTGTGACCGGAGAGCCTCGTGGGGGATACCCCTGTTTTACGTCCTGGGGATCCCTGTTTCGGACGAAGCCTTTTAAGGACTTGCTTAGGTCCAGTCTTACGTTGGTTGGTTAACCCAGCCACTATATTTTTCTTAGCGTGGGAGCTGTCAATATCCCCAATTAGTTTTTTTCCGTTGCGGCGAGTACCTGGGGGTGTCCCAGTTTGATTGTGATTTGTTAACGCAGTTGTCTTCTGCGGGAGCCTTTTAGGCTCCTGCTCAAGAGGGTATCTTATGGGTAGTTAACCCAGCCACTATATTTTTCTTGGCGTGAGAGCTGCCAATACTCCAATTAGTTTTTTCCGATCGCAGTGGGTACCTGAGGGCGTTCCGGTTTGACCGTGATTTGTTTACGCAGTTGTCTTCTGCGGAGCCTTTTAACCTCCTACTAAGGAGGAATAGATGATAATTAGTTACAGTTTATGATTATTTGGACTATCCCGTACTTTTTTACCATAAAAAATCCCGTATTTGTCCACGTAACTCTAGTCCTTTTCGTACCAACTTCAAATTCCCCCTCTCCTTTTTCTCGAGAAAGTATTAGGTACCTCTGATGTAGCCAGCACAATAAAAAAAAAGGACCTAAAATGATGACACGTGTCCGAGTGGGCCCATACGTCAGACTTCCCTAGATGAACACATCTCTGCATCCTATGGTGAGGAAATCGGATGTGACTACAAGAAGTGACAAATGATCTTTAGGCATGGAATTGAATTCTCGTTGCTAAGGGCAAGGGAGGCTTTAACAAAATAGAGTTCTTTCCGGGATAATCGGAGCGTTGCTGTGCGACATCGAGTTGCGGTGTGCATGAGAGAGGAGCGTGTGAGAGAGAAAGGAGGAGAAAATATTAGGTCCTCCTCCTGACAGCAACTCGATGCCGCCTCTCCCTGTGCTCTCGCCACCAGTGAAGTTGCCGCCGCCGCCTCCAGGCTGAGCCTTGGCCACATGTCTGAGTCGCTCCACCGTCTGCCATCGTCCTCATCATCTCCAGGCTGGTCTCTCTTTCTCTCTCTGCGCTCCGCCACCATGATATCAGCGACTCCTCTATAGCGGTTGAGATATTGACGTCACGGTTGAGTCTCATGGCCATAGAGGAGCCGCCGCCCTCCATGGCCATGGAGGTTGAGGTTATAGATCTGGAGGCATTGGCTCCGGATCTGGAGGAGGAGGCAGCCTCTCACTGGCCGGGGAGAGATCATGAGACCGCTTGAGCTCCACAATTGACTTTAACATCAAGCAGAGAGAGAGAGCCCTTGCGCGAGTGAGAGCAAAGTAAAATATCCACGTGCTGCGGTGTGATGCACAAAGATATCGATTTTGGCCCGGTCCACTGCAGTCTTTTGTATCAGAGAGAAATCGACACCAATAGAAAGCCCCTCTCGTCCTTCCTTACGGGCCAGTGAACTTCTCATGCACTCAGTACCAGAGAGAAATTGACATATGTTTTTCTCTGTTATGTGTAGGAAAATGGCCATGATCAGCATGCGGAACAAGAAATCCAGAAGCTGGATGACGAGGTGAAGAGAATGCTATGCGCTGATGCCGATAAGCCGTCCCTGAAACTGGACATGATTGATCAAATACAACGATTAGGCATTGCACACCGCTTCGCAAGTAACATTGATCACGTGTTGAAACAACTTAGTGAGACATGTTTCGTTTGCAACAATGGAGACAGGGATATCGATGACCTCTACACGGCTGCTCTCCTCTTCCGATTGTTGCGACAACAAGGCTACCGAGTTTCTTCTGGTGAGTCGCCTTCTTTTGTTTTTAATACTCAGCCACAAAATTGATGATCTATATACTTTGATCTTTTCCCACTGTCCAAAATCTATCCCCTTTGCCTTTCTCTACCGTGGATCGAGGTCATTCGACAATCAATCACCTGAAGTTACAGACGACCTGCCCAAGTTATTGCACAACAGAACCCCAAAGCCACAATCCGATAAAAGTATAACGCACCTAAATAGTACTCCTACTAAACAAAATTCTGACCGTAAGGAACTTCATAAATGTGTTAAACTTGTGGCATACTTCACGTTCTTGACCAAATATGCCGGATATCCCTAGAAAACCCTAGAATACAACTAGTTTGCGACTGTTTCTTTTAGAAAAATGCTATAGATACAGAGAGTGATTTCTACATATAGTTCACTTAATACACACTAAATGATAGGTCACATGGTTTTCATATCATGAGGAACAATTGTTATAGGGACTGTCCTTGGCAAGAGATAAAAATAATAACTACAAGTGGCTTCAACCATCGTTTGTAAGTTGGTTGTTATTGTTGCTCGTGAAGAATCTCTGTCTAACAGAGATGTTTACAATAGAAATCCTTATTTCACTGTGATCTATGAGCAGACATCTTCAACAAGTTCAAGGACCCCAGTGGAAAGTTCAGTGAGAAACATGCAAGTGACGTAAGGACTACTAAGTTTGTACGAAGCTAGCCATTTGAGTGTGCATGGAGAAGATGTTCTGGATCAAGCGCTTTCTTTCAGTTTAACCCATCTCAAATCCGTTAAGGAGCAACTAAGCCCTCCTCTCGCAACACAAGTCCATCATGCCTTAAAGCAAACAATTCGTAAAGGGGTGCCGAGGCTCGAGGCCAGACGATACATCTCCATGTATGAAGCAGAACCTTTACATAATGAAGTCCTGCTATCACTAGCCAAGTTAGATTTCAACCGCTTGCAGAAGCAACACCAGAAGGAGTTATTTGATATTACAAGGTTCATCAACTATGAAATCACATGATTAAATAGTTTGAATTTACACTCTACGGAAGATTTACATGAATAATGCCATTTTACCTGTAGGTGGTGGATGGGTTTAGACTTCAAGAGGAAGTTACCATTCGCAAGAGACAGGCTCGTGGAAGGATACTTTTGGATTCTGGGAGTTCATTTTGAGCCCGAATTAGCGGTTGCTAGAAGAATGATGACCAAAGTGATCGCAGTGACTTCAGTTCTTGATGACATATATGATGTCTATGGCACCTATGAAGAGCTAGAGCTCTTTACTCAAGCAATTCAAAGGTTAAATTCGCTTTTCTGCCTTTTGGTTTGCAGCATGTGCGTCTTACTTTTCGTACATTATGTTTCACCACTACTTGTATGATGTGGCAAAACGTATCTGATCAGTAACTCTATGTCAAAAGAAGATGGAGTTTGATTGATCAACCTTTTCGTATATGGTAATATGGTGATTACCAAATCCTTGTGCGATCTGAAGTTTATAATAATCACGTAGTTTATACCCTATCTTATAATATCTCATAATTTCAGGTGGGACATTGATTGCATACATGAACTTCCAGAGTACATGCAAGTGTTTTACAAAGCACTTATCAATATCTATGTTGAAATTGAAGAAATACTGGCATGCACAGGAAAATCATACTGCCTCTGCTATGCGGTAGAAGCAGTAAGATCGTACCACCCCTACTATATTCTACAATCTTAGTGCTGTCATTCTCGATTGATAGAAATATAATCTTTTGCATTCTCAGATGAAGAGGCAGGCGAGATCCTATTTTGCTGAAGCAAAATGGCTGCACCAACAGCACAAGCCCACCATGGATGAGTACATGTCCATTGCGCTAGTATCAAGTGGTTACCCATTGTTAGCTGTCACGTCCTTTGTGGGAATGCCTGATATCGTCACAAAAGACGATCTAGATTGGTTGTTCAACGACCCAAAGATCCTCAAGGCTTCAACAATCATCTGCAGGCTCATGGATGATTTGGCGACACATAAGGTACTTTTTGTTCTTGCAAGTGTTCCATGAAGATATAGACCCAACCCAACTCCTATGGAATATAGACGGTCTTGTTTAAATGTCTTGTTATACATATCTTTGCAGTTTGAACAATCAAGAGGACATGTGGACTCGGCCGTGCAATGTTACATGAAGCTATATGGTGTCACAGAACAAGAAGCGGAAAACAACCTTCGCAAGCAAGTGAATGACTCGTGGAAGGACATCAATGAGGAGTGTCTTCGCCCGACTGCTGTCGCAATGCCACTTCTCGTGGGAATTCTCAACCTCTCGCGAGTGATGGATGTGTTGTACAAGGATGGTGGAGATCATTATACCAATCCTCATATTGCACTGAAAGATTACATACATTCGGTGCTCATAGACCCAGTGCAATAGTTATGATATGCAATTAGTGAACTAGAAGTTCATCAGCTGGACATTAGAAAACTGGACCCATTGTTCAAAAGATGATGCATCTATGCAGGTGTACTCTGTCCAAAAAGGATTAATCAAGCTTTTGATGAGCTATTTTCATTTCGAATTTCAAAGGATGCGATTTAGAATGGTATGGTTATAAAACCAATTGTTTTGATCGGTATGGAGTATGGAAAGAAGAGAATGAGATTTACTATTAGCACGGAATGAAAGCCCACCTACAGGGACTTGGCCATGTAGAATTCATTTTTAGTGCAACAGGAGAATCCCACATTTGAGATAGTGATCCGGCTTCTTACATGGTTACGATGGCCTCTAGGCCTATATAGTCCCTGTAACTGTAGCTCTCAACACATTCAAATGAGCTTTCCAGAGTTTGGCACTCTTAACTGGTATTTTACTGTCTAAAAGAATTGTGAAAATCAATTGGAAGATGCGAAACTACTAATTTAGAGGTAGGTAGCTTTCTTGAATGCATTGAGAGGCAGGATGGTTCGAATGTGATGAGCTAAAAGCACACTGCGAAATAGAAAAAAGGGAGGAACTTGCGAGTGACCTGACCAAGAACAATGAGGCCAATCCACACCCACATAAAATGAAGTACTACTGCCTTGGATAAACTACGTGAGGTTGGGTGCGGATGTGGACCACAAGCGCTGCACACGTTCACAGGAACGATCTTCACGTTTTAGTTCAGAATCAAATCAGGAACCACACAACTCGGTAGATATCTCCATTCTTAACGAGGTTGCAGCATCGCATGGGCCGTGAAAGCGAAAAGGTATGGGGACAACGTTCACATCACTCAGTAGTTTTTTTTTTTCGACCTTGATCGGAACTCAGTTAGTAGTTGACCGCACTGTAATAACAGAAAATATGTAGAACCTTCTCGTCCGCAGCAAGCGAAAACGAGGAAGACCAAATTCTGATAGGAAAATAATGGTGGAGAAGCGAAACACAGCATTCATGATATGTCTGACAGTCTGCACCATTCGCAGGTTAAAGGGCCTTTCCAAAAATTCTACTGTCTAAAATCAACGTGAAAATCAATTGGAAGGCTAGAAATTGATAAATTAGAGGCAGCTTTCTCGAGTGCTTTGAGAGGCGAGATGGTCCAAACGCGATGAGCTAAGAACGCGCTACGAAAGAGAAAGAGGGAGGAAGTTGTGAATGACCCGACCAAGAACGGCGAGGCCAATCCACATCCACATGAAATGAAGTGCTGCTGCCTTGGTTAGACCAGGTATGGTTGGGCGTGGATGTAGACCACAAGTGCACAAGTTCACAGAAACATCTTCACATTTTAATTCAGAATCAAATCAGGAACCACATAACGCGAAAGGAATCTCCATTCTTAACGAGATGGCAGCACTTTATGAGGCCGTGAAAGCGAAAAGGCATGGGCACGACACTCTCATCACTCAGAAGGTTACCGCGCACTGTAATAATAGAAAATATGTAGAACCTTCTCGTCCGCAGCAAGCAACCGCAAGGAAGACCAAATTCTGATAGGAAAATGAACGGTGAAGAAGCTAAACACAGCATGAACTCGCAGGTTAAAGAGTCTTTCCAAAATCCTGCACGGTACCCATGTCAAACGCCGTCCATCGACCAGCCCAATAGAACCCGATGATAATGCATTTACTAAAAATCAACCGTACTCAGGTGCATAACTTGGGCCACCGGCATTTGGCACGTATTGTTATTGTGGGAGATGAAAAATCCCAAAATGACCATGCAATTACTAGAATTGCTAAGCCATTCCTTGCTTGTAAATACCCTAGAGAGAGAGAGAGAGAGAGAGAGAGAGAGAGAGAGAGAGAGAGAGAGAGAGAGAGAGAGAATGTCTCATCGTATTTCAACAATTCCATCTTCATAATAATTAGTTAAAGATGGTTGGAAATAGTAACCATTCCTTGCCTGTAAATACCCTAGAGAGAGAGAAGAATGTCTCATCATATTTCAACAATTCCATCTTCATAATAATTAGTCGAAGATGGAGGGTTGAAATAGTAATAGAGAGTTCCGTTGATTTATAACTTATAATATGAGGAAGTTGATAGTAAATCTCTAAGCATTACGATAAATAGGTGTATAGATCTTTTGAAAAAAAGAAAAAGAAAAAGTTGCTTGGAGTCATCAAGCTTTTGCAATCTAGTATTGTCTCTAAAAGAAAACGACATTCAAAATCTATATAGTAAAACCCTAAAAGCTTATTCAATCTTGAATCCAATTTTCATCAAAATATTTTCACATTTTTATGTTAAACTAATTCTAAACTAAAGTTTACATAAAAATCCAATAAGACTACTCAACATCTAATTTCTAAATTTTTTCCCTAAATTTTTGAATTTTTATTTATTTTTATTCTAAAAATGAGAACTTATATTGGGCCGGGAGACCGAACATTGTGTTGATTGTGTAAAGACGAACATTATGTTATGTTGAGTTTATTTTCTAAAATAACCTCTCTTTTTTTTTTTTTTTTTTTGGTATTTTCAGGAACAAAGAAGTAGGTTTTTCTATTTTTTATTTTTATTTCAAATTTATTCTCTGGCTATTGATCTGTTTCATGAAATAAAAAATTGGCTGACATTACTAAATATGAATATCATGCCATGGCCACAAAAGACGAACGAGGGTCTCTCTCTTGCCTGCCCCTTATACGCCCAAAAGGAAAAGGAGAGGTCTGCTCCAATTCCGAGTAGGGCAGAGACAAAGGGTGGATAGAAGCTAAGCTCTTTTCTCCATGGACTGACGCAAGGGATCTGTTCCTCTCTTCCTCTTTGGTCTCCATCCACGTTTACACAAAAGAAGCAAAGAAAGGAAGGAAAAGGAAAGAGGTCTGCACGTTTTCATGAGAAAGCAAATGGAGAAAAGCTTTCTGGGGCAGTTCACAACAGAAGTAGAAGGAAGAAAGGACAAAAAAGGGCGTCCGCACGTTTTTCATGAGAAAAGGAAAACAGAGAAGAAAAAAGAAAGCTAATGGAGAAAATCTTGAGTTGTGCCGTACAGCTTTTGTGGGGTTTGCGGCAAAGACCCACAGACGCCAGCCGCAACCGCAACCGCGGCCCTCTCGCGGTGCTCCAACCGACACCGCGTTCGCAGCCGTTGATCGCTAGTCCACGCTGTGCCACTTGCTGCTGTTCTTGTGCGGCCAGACTTGTCCCAGCGACTCCTCCGGCTACCTCTGCAGTCTCCATCTAGCAACCCTAGGCATCTTCAGCAGTAGTGCTATTTCGCCGGTTTTGATTTGGCGACGAAATATCTTTCACCAGTGTTATTCTCGGCTTTTGTTTAAAAAGGACGGAGGTTACGTGCTAATTCCGAAAAGAGATATCAAATGCAATTTAAAGATTGAATTCTCAATTTCAAACTGCACTATGCAATCTTGATAATTGACTTACTAACTCTGAGACCCAATTTGAACTATATGATGGAATCTAATCAATTGTATAGCTTTAAAGTAATTTGATACAATGTTGGAACTTAATCGGTGACAATGCACTTGGATAGATGACACAATGTCGAAATATAATCAACGACGTTGGACTAGGGATATAATGTCGGAATTTAATCAACAATGCCGCCCTAAGATATAGACACTTGCTGAAATTTAATCAACGACGGAAATCTAAACACAACAGCTAGGGAAAACTAAAATACAATAAGGAAATAACATTTGATGTGTTGTTCAGGGGGTTCTAGTTGGACGATTGGCGGTATTTTTACAGGAGCTTGGTAACCACCACTCGGTTATTCATTTCTGATAACGGCTTCCAACCTTAAGCACGTTCCTTCTTGTTCGTAATCAATCCGCTCATTCCTTTTACAACTGTCTTGATCGTGTCCTAATTTATCAGCAATTGGTTGATTGGGATAGAAACATATATTATTGGCTGGACATACCGGCCCACATGACTTCGCTTTCAAATTTTATATATATTATTTATTTTTTTATTTTCATTTCATCCATTTTTATTCTTCATTTTGCTTTTTTTATCTTTTTATACATTTTTGTAAGATAAATGGATACCTAAAAATGTCGACAAAAATTCGGGTGTCATAGTGCCCGCCTAGCAACCTCAGCGATTCCAAACAAGACAGGTAGTCGCGAAACAACAGCCTCGACAAGTCCTTCCTTTTCTCCGTTGACTCCAATGAAGCATCAGCATCCGCGACTCCGGCGTCAGCCCAACGAGCCAGCCCCGACGAGCCCGCGACCACCGAGAGCCGTCCACCAGGGTCACGCCATCCCTCCTGCTGCTGCTGCTGACGCCCCGCCCGCATCGGCAACCCTCTAGGCTGGAACCTCATGCTGCCAAGCTGCCCCTACGGCCGTGACTCGCCTTCGCCGCCGCTCTTCACCGTAGCAATAGTTCGAGCAAATCCCGGTGAAGTGATCAACATGCTTCAGCCACCGACCAGCAGCAACTCTGGCAGTCCCGACGCCGGAACAGCACCCTCCAGTGATCTCCGAGAAACAGTCCTGCAGTTCAGCTCGGGTTTTGCCGCCGAGCTCCTTCGCCCGCTCCTCACCTCGCACCTGATCTGCACCAGTAAACAATCCGGCTGTTTCCCGGCGAGTCGAGGCCTCCTGGTGTCCTTCCAAATATAAATAACGACGCCGTGAAATCTCCTGGCTTTCTAGTGCACCCAGCGAGTTCTTGTAGCGAAGCCGACACCTCCAGCGTACACGCGGCTGCGCCCAACGGCTCCTGCGAGTCGTCCAGCAGGCCTGGTCGTCACGCTCATCCTCCTGCCTCACTACAGCTCAGCCGTGTCCAGCTACTTACCGGCGCCTCGGCAAGTCCCGGCGTTCATAGAGAAATTCGGGAGAGACCAGGGATTTTCTCTCGTTTGGTAGGTTTTCCGGCGAGACCATCGCGTCCAGTGGCCTTGGTGTGAAGTCCAGATCAGTCGATAGAAAAGAACACCCGCCGTCTGGTGATTGCCCAGTCGCTTTCGCCAAGCCTTGTCGTCGCGCTCAATGGCCGTGCACGCTTCAAACCAGGCGAGTCTTCAAGCACCTCCAGGGAGACCAGAATTCATCGCCGCGTCATCCATCATCCCCCCGCGCCAAACCTATCCACGGTTTCACTTCACAGCCTTTGCATGGTATTCCTTGATTTGTTAGATTTTGCATAGTATTAGTTCCTTTGTTTCGTTGAAGCGCTGTTTCAGTAGACGACTAACCTGGAATTTGTGCAGAATATTGTTTTCTTAAGCTTATTTGACTTTAACGTTTATATTCAGTGTGCATAAAGGTTCTTAAGAGCTTAAACTTCACGACCAAATTTTTATTCCTTGAAAAGAGAATACTTGAGCACTTGATGCAGGATTTGTGAACTGAGGATTGATTGGAAACACGGTGTTTGCTTTGTCCTTTTGTTGATCGTGGGAGTCTTGCGATAAGTCATTTGCCTTAGGTCGAGTCACGCTTTTTATGGCATTTTTGTAGGCATGAATGGCTATTGACTCCTTTGCTGCGGTGACATCCCTCATCGATCCCAACACATCCACCGCGACCAAGCTACCGTGGGCTACCTAGCCGTGCCCCCATCGCTGGTCGTCGTCCGAAGCACCTCCGTCCACGTGCCTCTGTTGAATTTGACTTGGGAACATATCTTCGAGTTAGGTGATGATCATTATCCAAAGTTGAATATCTGATTTTATTGCATAATCTGAACGATTGGTATCAAATCGAGATATTTGAATGATTTGTTATCTAATGCATATTGGGAAGATTTTTATGATTACTCAAAATAGGATTATTTGATCATTCATAATGTGTGCATGGATGGCAATCCGATATCAACCTCAAGATATGATTCTTGTCCACGCGGAATAGCGGCCATCTACAACCCTTTGAAGATGGTCGGTTTATTCTTTTTGAAATTTGAATGGACGGGATATTCAGTGATGCAAATTGGATAAATATTATTTTGTGATGAGTGCTTATCAGTTATTTGATTGCTTCTTAAAATAAAATACCAAAAACATCATTTTAGAGTAAATTAGAGACTTTTCTAGGATAGGTTGCATGTTTAATTAGGGCATTTTGGTACTTCTCCCATCTTATCTTAAATAGTTATCTTCAATCTTCCCATTGAAGTACATAGCCATTATAGATCGGTTGGTGCTGTTGTCTAGAGATGGTGTTGTCCATTTAGTCCTTTTCTCTTAACATTTTCTGCCATGTTCGACTCTAACATATTAGAATAAAAGACAAATCTACCATGTTAGACTCAAACATCAAAGATAAAGGTCAAATGTGGGGCCTATTCTTGATTTAAGATAATTTGTTACATTTTTTTTTTTTCTTCTTTGTTGGTTTTCTTTTTTGTTCTCCCACTAGGGACGAAATTTGTGTCCCTCTTTTCCATAATTTTTTTTTTTGGTAGAACCCAAAAATGGTTTATTTGGCAAATAGCTAACAGATTATCGTATTAATGAGTTGTATAATTTTTTTTTAATGGGAAACATTTATTCTAAAATTATCCAAAGTTCAAGTAAAAGTGAAAAGAATGTTCAAAAGCACTATTTAGTAGGGTAATTGAAACTAGACGAGTAAACCTTTGGAAAATAGAAAAAAATCGAGAGTTCAGGCATTGTTAAGATATATTCTCGAAGTTAATTTTAGATTTTTTTATCATATGATGTTAATGAACTTTAGAATCTTGCAAGTTCCTTCTCATGTTGCTCTTGTAGTAAGTTGAAATCTAATTCAGCCAAGTGGGAGCAAGACTTTGTCACGTGAAGGCTCTTCTTGGTAAAGTGGAATCTAACACCTTGCTTCAAGCCCTGAGAAATCCTTGTGAAGTGGCTGCTTTAGGGCATGACTCGCTTATTTTGCAAGACTAGTGCTCACTTTGCTTTCATTGATCGATTCAACGTAAGTTATAGCAAAAGGGAGTGCTGCTTCCAACATAAAATCGCCATAACACCTTAAATGACAAGCTTCATATAAGCTTAACAATCCACGCACATCGTTCATGAGTGATATTATTGAATTTATCAAAGACCTTTGTGCGAACAACCATGGGAAAAAAGATGTAATTCAAATCCTATTTAATGTTCTAGGTTTTCTTTTACCTGTTTCTCTTGGAATTCAACTGAGCAATAGAAATATTTTAATTTGTTTTGGATATCTTATTAAATTGGTGCACCACATTTAAGACATACCCGATGAAACATTATAACTTTATTGTCGCGACAATCAAAAGGTAAGAGCCACCATGTGAAGGTCATCTGCCTTAAAATTTCCATGATTAAGTTTGAGAGAAACTCTTGTTGATTTGTTTTAATTGCTCGTCCATTCCACGCTCAAACTGGTAGTCTATTCCCAAGCGTTGGCTTTGATCAATCAAGTGAAGCGTTTGCAAAGGCTTATCCACGACATCAGTCAGCATCTTCCTCACCTCTCCCTTCAGTTCCTCCATCTGTCCCTTCACTCTTCCATGGAATTTGAACTTCTGCAAATATATTATACGCTATTTCAAATATGAAGCAAGCATGGCATTCGTATATTTTACAACTGTTAAAAGGGGGGCCGCAATACATAGAACTGCCTAGAGCTAAAGAAAGCGGTGAGATCGAAAATGCGATGTGAATGTTGCAGAAGCCAGCAGGGAAGATTCGAACTACATCTGCTGTACGTCTGTCGATTTGATTGCAGAAGGTGGATCATGGATTTCGGATGCACATCCCCGTGGCATTACATAGGGACTGGTTTTCATATTGTTAAAATATGTCTCGAGTTTAAGCCCAATGCAAAATTACGAATATTCCGAATTGGATATGTTGTGGATGTTCGAAATCGAGCAAAGAAGATCCGAAGATCAACTTCCTGAATTTGAATCTGCGTTGGAGAGTCTGGCTGTTAAAATAGGAAAGTCCAACTTTGACTAGGACTTGGATTTTTGTTTAAAATATACAAAGATATGTTTTGGATAGGAAACAAAATCCTATGAGAAGTTGGCAAAAGAATAAGGGTTTTACTTATATATAGACTTGAGGCCATGGGTGATAGATGTGGATCACAAGTTGTTTTGAAGCGCCACGTGAGTGCTTGGTGTTCCGCCGTTGATCGTGAAGAATTGGTCTTGAAGCACCGCCTCGTTGTTGAGTGCTTGGGAGGGATTTTTCTTTGTCGTGAATTACATCCAAGAAGGTTTAGTGTTAAAGCCAATTAAATCTTGTGGTAAGATTTGTGTGTAATTCCTTCGTGAGATTGAGAGATTATTTCTTGAGGAATTTCGGGGCTAAACACTGTGTGTGTTATTGGGTGTAATTGGGGCTTGGGAAACACCGAGAGAGTGTTTGAGTGACTCGAGTGTGTAATCTCCTTGTATCGCTTGATCTATAGTGAAATTCGCTGCTGCTCTCCCCGTGGACGTAGGTCTTTACGACTGAACCACGTAAATCCGGTGTCTGATTTATTTTTTCTTCTTCCGTCTATATTTTGTTCGATCGCTTGCCCTATCGCAACACATATAATCGTTTAGCAAGAGTGGTGCAGTGTTTACGGGCAACAACGCTGAGTGCGAGGTGGTTGGCATTACTCAGTGCATATCAACCATTGAGGATCAATTTTATTCCGGGAAAAGTGTTAAAAGAGTTATAAACTTTTTGTATTTGTGCTAATTTAGTCCTAAACCATTTTACTTGGTGTCAATTCAATCATTTCCGGCTAATTTTGGCCGGATTTTGCTAACTAGGCGTCGGCTTGTTGACGTGATACAATAAACGTTGATGTAGACAACTTTTAATAATAATTTAATATTTTTGAATTTTTTTCATTTTCTTTTTTCCTTCTCCTCCTTCCCCTAGCCAGTTGCCGGACCTCTATGACTAGCCAAAGGCAACAGCCGGCGAGGCTCAAGCCCTTGCCAATGGCCATGATGGCAACCTCGGGATGACCGGCCAAAGGCGATGTCCGTCGAGGCTTGAGCCCCCACTAGTGGCCACGATGGTGACCTTGCAGCGACCTCGTGCTAGGCGGCGAGGCTCACCCTCCCCGGATCTAGCGAGGGTCGACCCTTGCCGGCTATGGGTGAGGTCATCTTTGCAGCTTGGGTAGCCTCGAGCTAGCCTCACTAGCCGCGAAGGCAGCCTCACGCTTGAGCAAGGCTCAACCTTGCTAGATCTAGCGAGGCTCGACCTCGCTAGATCCGGCGAGGGCGAGCCTCACTACCCAGCACGAGGCCACCCTCGCGGCCACTAGCGACGGCCGGCGAGGCTCGCGGGCCATCGCCTCTGGCCGGTCGCCGAGGTTCGGCCACCGGCTAGAGGAAGGAGAAGGAGAAGGAACAAAAAAAAAGAAAAAGAAAAGTAATAAAAAATTCAAAAATATTAAAATATTATTAAAAGTTGGCCACGCCGATCATGCCACGTCGGTTGGCTGGCGCCCAATTAGCAAAATCTGGCCAAAATTAGTCGAAAATGACTAAATTGTCACCAAGTAAAAAGATTTAGGACTAAATTGACACAAATACAAAATGTTTAGGAGTTTTTTTAACACTTTTCTTGTCTTATTCATCAATCACTTTACAGGGCCTTTATAATTTGATATGAGATTTAACGTGTTACAATACAGTCGCAGATCCTTATATATAAGACTGGGAACGGTATGCATGTCTTCATCTGACAAAGAAAAAGGAGTTTTGGTAGTTCCCTCATAAGAGAACGTTTGGTGGCTTCCATTATTTTTGCTAAAGGATGACGGTAGTTCTCTGAAAAAAGATAGGAAAAACAACCAAGCTGCGTTTTCTTATTTTTGTACGCATAACAAAGGAAAATTCGGCAATTTCTTTAAAAAGTTGGTCAATAAGAAAAAAAGAATTATTGGTATGTAACTCAACGGACAAGTTGCTAAAAAAAAAAAATCGAACATTGGTAAATAATTCAAATGAAAGTTGACACTCTAAACTAGATAGTAGTTCAATTTGACAAAAGTTTGTCACTGTTTTAATTTAGGTTAGTAATTCCATGTAAAAGTTAGCTTATTCAAAGCCTTTGTACATTATGCAAATAAGAACAAGTAAATTAGTGCAAAAATTACTAATTTGCAAATTATCATTAAAAAAAATTGGCAATTTTACAAATGCTTTAATAAGTTATCGGTAAGTTACCTGCAAAAGAAGTCACACAGGTCATATTCTTTACAAATAGTTTTTTGCCACTTTGGAACTTATTGAAATTGTTGGCCAAAAAAAAGACATCGAAATTTACAGGCACGCAAAAAATCCACATTTTGTACATGAATCAATGAAGTTCTACCAGACAATGTGATTGACCGTGGCCAACAGATCAAGCGATACTCTTGATATTGCCATGCAATAAAAGCTCGGACAACTTATTATTGCCAAATGAGAATACATACAACAAAGAAATGAAGAATCAAGTTTAACCACGAACTATGTTCAATTATTTATGTTTCCTTCATGAAGTAAATAAACGGAGCCTTACATAAGCTGGACATCAAAAAGTTAAGGGAAAAATTGCCCAAAAAATTTTAAACCCATGTATGGTGGCCAATTCAGTCTTAAATATTTAAATTGTGCTAATTTAGTCATAAATGTTTAGATAATTTGCTAATTTAGGTCTAGACCTTTTGATGATATGCCAATTTAGTCATTCTTGCTATTTTGGTTGGAAATTGTGGACTTGACGATCTAGCCAACATCAGATGTCTTATGTGTTATGGTTGACATTGACGATTAGCGCTAACATGGATGATTTTTGTAAATATTTTTAAATTTTCTGAATTTTTTTTTTCTTTCCTTTCTCTTTTTTCCTTCTTTCTTTTCTCTTTTTTCCTTTATTTCCCTCTACCAATTGTTGGCCGCTAGTGAGGGTTGGGTGAGTAGTGAGCTCACCCATATGGTGAGGGTCCTCACCAAGGTGAGGGCGACCCTCACTTGTGGCTAGCAATTGGCGAAAAGAAATAAGGAAAAAAAAATGAAAAAAAAAAAAATGAAAAAATGAAAAAAAAAGAAAAAAGAAAAGAAAAGAAAAGAATGAAAAGATCAAAACATTAATAAAAAAATTACAAATATCGTCAATGTCGGTGATTTTCGACAATTATTAACTAGACAAACTTAATTGGAAAATCGTTAAAAGATTTAGGACTAAATTGAGAAATTAGTTTTAAAACTAAACTGATATAATTAAAATGTTTATGACTAAATTGACAAATTATTAAAAAGTTTAGTACTAAATTAGCATAATTGGAAATTTTAAAACTAAATTGGCCACTGTAAAATAAGTTTAGGACTTTCTGGATAATTTTCCCAAGAGTTAGGAATTATTAAAATATTTCAATTACACGTTACACTAAACTTTGCAAACTTAGCAACATATGCATAGTTTATTTATGAGTTTTATCACACACGTCAATCTGAAAGTACATAATGGTAATAATATTGTCCCTCATACATCAGGAAAAATAGGATTTCAAAGCATAACCTATAGACTATTGATTTGCAATGACCAAATTGGTTTGACAACGTTTGGTCCAAACTTCACATCAGCAAGGGACTAACGAAGAGCAACGTCACATAATCTTTGAGCTTTGTTTCGGAATGGGTGTAATTATCTCCATCACTATATAACACATCCATCACTCGTGAGAAATTGAGCATTCGTGTGAGAATTGGCATTGGGACTGCGGTTGGACAAAGAAACTCTTCATTGATGTCCTTCCATGAATCAATGACTCCTTTCTGGAGTTCCTCCCCAGCTTCTTGCTTCGAGACGCCGTGGTATTTCATGAGCAACTCCTTTGCAGATACTACGTGCCCCCTCTTTTGCTCAAAGCGTATGTCAACCAACATTGGTGTTTCTAGATTAAATGGTGGTCGATCAAACTGTATCATATTTCTAGAGGATAATTATGTTTTATTATACCTGGTGAGAGGCAATGTCATCCATGAGCCTAGAGATGGTTTGTGCAGCCTTCACAATCTTGCAATCACCAGTCGACCATTCAAGAGCATGTTTAGTGACCACATCGCCCATTCCCACAAGTGATGTAGTCGCTAACATTCCATATCCAGTCGTTATTAGTTGAAGGGACATGTACTCCTCTAGTGTTGGTATGTAGTTGGTATGGAACCATTTGGCTTCCTGAAAGTATGCTCTTGCTAGCTTCTTCATCTGACGATGGAAACATAAACAAGAATGTTGGGTTTCTAACTAAAGATTGCCTTTGATGTATGTAAAGTGTACCAATGATGCTTACGACTTCTTTTGCATAGACAAGGCGGTATAATCTTTCTTTTGTGGCCAATTCATTCCCAATGTATTCATAGAGCTGGAGAAGCTCCTTATAATAAGCTTGCATATACACTGGCAATCCATCCATGGCATCAACATCCCACCTGAATTCAAGTCTTGGAAAATGACACACTTGACTCTATACAAAATAGATCAAATTCAGAAGTTTGAGAAAGAGTGCAGATTCCATACTTCTGGATTGCTTCAGTGAGGAGCGCAAGTTCTTCCAATGTGCCATAGACGTCATAGATATCATCGAGAATTGAAGTCAAGGAGATCACTCTGGTCAGTATATTTCTGGCCATGGCAAATTCAGGCTCGAAATATATTCCCGAGATCCAAAAGAACAACTCCACAATCCTATCTCTAGCAAATGGGAACTTCCTCGGAACATCAATCTCCTTCCACCACCTATGATTAAACGAACATGAGCATAACTAAAAGTACTTTAGGCCGATAACTTCGCATAGATATACTCCTTTTTTCACTTGTAAAGGACTTTGAAAAACACTATTTAAAAGGGTAAATTGAATCTAATTGAGTTAACCTGTGGAAAACACAATGAGAATAATTGATAGCTTGGGAATTGTTATAACATTATTGATAGTTCGGTATTTTTAAAACATAGTCTAGAAGCTAATTTTAGATTATGCTATCACATGAAGTTAATGAACCTAGTAATCTCGCCAAGTTCCTTCTGGTGTTGCTCTTGCAGTAAGTCGAAATCTAGTTTAGCCAAGGCGAGCAAAACTTCATCATGTGAAGACTCCTCTTGGTAGAGTGGAATATAACGTCTCGCCTCCAACCTCGGCAATCCCTTGCGAAGTGGTTGCTCTAGGGCATGACTCACTTGTTTTGCGAGACTAGTGCTCACTTTGCTTTCATCAATCGATTCAAGGTGAGTTGTAGCAAAAGGAAGTGCTTCGTCCAAGATGGAATCGCCATGACACCTTAAATGGCAAGCTTCATATAGGCTTAGCAATCCGCGTGCATCGGTGACAAGCGATTCTCGAAAATTCCCTTCACTATCCTTGAATTTGTTAAAGATCTCTGTGCATCCAACCAACATGGAAAAAAGATGCAATCAATTAGATATTAGGATGGGGATATGCGTGGTTAACGTTGTAGATATTCTTGTACGTGTTTCTCCTGAAATTCGACAAAGCAATAGAAGTATCTTAATACGTATCTTATCATATTGGTTCATTACATTTAAGACGTACCTGAAGAAACATTGTAACCTTGTTGTCGCAGTAATCGAAAGATAAGAGCGACCATGTGAAGGTCATCTACCTTGAAATCTTCAAGATGAAGTTGAGAGTAACTTTTGTAGATTTGTTCTAATTGCTCATCTACTTCATGTTCAAAATGGTAGTCAAATCCCAAGCGTTGGATTTGATCAATCAAGTGAAGCATTTGTGAAGGCTTATCCATGACGCTAGCCAGCATCTTCCTCACCTCTCCTTTCAATTCCTCGATTTGTTCCTCCACTCTTCCCAGAAATTTGAACTTCTACAAATTGTACGCTATTTCAAATTAAAGCAAGCATGAAATACTTATACTTTACAAAAACTTAGTTTTGATGGCCCCGTCTGTGTACCCTATTTAGGTATTTCCATGTTCTACGCTCATTCAGATGAAAAGTGAAATTGGATCCATGAGAACAACGAGCATACCAAAGGACGGAGCTGATGCCATAATGAGATGTTTCTTGCAGTAGAAGACATACAGTGGTCGATGAAGCTTTAAGAGTGTTCTTTGGACTGAATAATTATTGTTGTTTTCCAAACTTCTTTATGTTTTCAGGATTTTCAACTGCATCTTTTTGTGCGGAGAAGGGAACATGTACATTTATGAGACCAATAGAAATCATATATGCGATGTGGTGGAACTCAAGGAAATCGAAGTAAGTCTACAAAATGCAATTACGAGAAAACAAAAGTAGAAGATAATAGAAGAATTACTAACCACTGAGTTGGAGGGGAAAGCATATTTAAGGAAGTAATCCCCCCATATGCTCGGATGATAACCCGCGGATCGACGTTCAATCACATGGTCTGTTCCTATATTTGGAGAAGAATGTGGAATTGCTGAAACCTGCAAGTTAGGTTAATTTTATAAAGAAATTTTAATATGTTCAATATCATAGATAGGCGTGGACAAGGATTTTTAGGTTCAAATTCACTCATTGATAAGGTCTATTATAAATCGAGAAAGCCTTGGCTGGGCTTCAGACCATAGGTAATTGAGGCAATTTGTATATACTTTTTTTTGGAATTTCATATTTTATCTTTTCTCTGTCAAACTCGGATAACAATGCTTTCATATTCCTTACTATTTACCTGGCAAGGAACATGAAAGCAAAATATTGAAATCAAATAATGCTCTTTTTGGTGCAATATTTTCCCTGCGTAAATGGATGTTAAATTTATAATGGGAATGTCAGAATTTCCCTAAAACCAATGTTTAATTACGCGGGGAAGCTTTGTGTTATTCTAGATGAAGTGCATAAAATGTATTTCACTTGCTATGCCACTACTCTTCACAAAATATGTATACATATATATAGTTAAGTCAGAAGCAATGTATTAAATTCCTACCATTGAGTAGCAATCGACCACGTGGCTTTTTGCTTGAGCTGGAGGAGCAGATGGAATTGTTGAAATCGGACGAGACATTCTCTTCTTCTCCTTTTTTGGCTATCTCAAATGAGATTCTGGTGTTTGACCAATAAATAAAGAGCACGAGAGGCTGTCCGTGAGTGCCAAAGACCCTTATTGATGGGTATTTATAGGCAAGGAACGGCTTACCCTTACCCTTCCTAGTAATTGCACCATTTGGTCTGTTATTTTGGGATTGTCGTTCCCCAAAATAACAATATGTGCCAAATGCCAGTGGCCCGGTTATGCATTTGAGTACAGATGCATCATTGTCGGGCTCTATTGGGCCGGTTGATGGACAAGGTTTGACATGTGCACAGTGGACAATTTTGGAAAGGTACTTAAACCTGTCGGAACATAACATGCATGCTGTGTTTCACTTCACCGTTCATTTTCCTGTCAGAATTTAGTCTTCCTCGTTTTCGCTTTCTGCCGACATCTATTAACTGAGTGACATTTTTCTCTTTTTTTGGCTATCTCTAATGAGATTCTGATGTTTGATCAATTGATAAAGAGCACGAGAGGCTTTTTCGTGAGTGCTAAGGACCTTACTGAAGGATAGCAATTCCAGTAATTGCACTGTTATTTTGGGCTTTTTCGTGCCGAATGCCAGTGGCCCAGGTTATGGACCTGAGCACGGTTGATTTTTAGTAAATGCTTTGTCGTGGGGTTCTATCAGGCCGGTTGATGTATGGCGTTTAACACGTGTACCGTACAGAATTTTGGAAAGGCTGTTTAACCTGCGAATGGTGCAGACTGTCCGGAGAAATCTTGGAAGCTGTGTTTTGCTTCTCCACCGTTCATTTTCCCTTCAGAATCTAGCCTACCTTGTCTTCACTTGCTGTGGACCAGAACGTAGAACGTTGTGTTCTGCGTATTCTCTATTATTGCATTGTGATCCACTACTAGCCTGAGTGATGTGAGTGCTGTACCAATGCCTTTTCGCTTTCACGGTCCCATGCGGTGCTGCTACCTCGTTAAGAATGGAGATATTTACCGCGTTGTGTGGTTCCTGATTTGTTTCTGAATTAAAATGTGAAAACGTGTGCAGCACTAGTGGTCCGCGCGCGCCCAACCTTACCTAGTTTATCCAAGGCAGTAGTACTTCATTTTATGTGGTTGTGGATTGGGCTCGTCGTTCTTAATCAGGTCATTCATGTGTTCCTCCCTTTTTCTATTTCGCAGTGTGTTTTTAACTCATCACATTCAGACCATCCCGCCTCTCAAAGCACTCGAGAAAGCTGCCTTTAAATTAGTAGTTTCACATCTTCCGATTGATTTTCACGTTGTTTTAAACAGTTCAGCCCTATTTGATAATATTTTTATTTCTTTATTTTTTGTTCTTTTATTCCTCAGAATAGAAAAATAATAAAAATCAGTTTAGTAATGTCAACCAATTTTTCTATTCCTCAAAACAAATCAATAGTTGGAGGATAAATTTGAAATAAAAATAAGAAGTAGAAAAATCTACTTCTTTATTCTTAGAAACACAAAAAAAGAGATAGGTTATTTTAGAAAAATAAACTCAACATAACCTAATATTCGTATTTACACAATCGACCCAATGTTCAGTCTCCTGACCTAATATGAGTTCCCATTTTTGGAATAAAAATAAAATAAAAATAGTTAAAATTTCAAAAATTTAGGAAAAAAAATTAGAAATTAGATGTTGAGTAGGTTTACTAGATTTAATGTTAACTTCCGTTTAGAATTAGTTTAGCATAAAAAATGTGAAAATATTTTGATAAAAATTGGATTCAAGATTGAATAAGTTTTTAGGGCTTTACTATTGGATTTTGAATGTTGTTTTCCTTTAGAGACAATTCTCGATCGTGAAAACTTGGTGACTCCAAGCAACTTTTACTTTTCTTTTCAAAAGATCTATACACCTATTTTGTTGTAATGCTCAAAGATTTACTATCAACCTTCTCATATTATAAGTTATAAACCAACGGAACTCTCTATTACTATTTTCGGCTATTCATCATTGACTAATTTTTATGTTGGATTTTCTTAGGTCATTTTATAATATCTTGATCAACTAAATCATTATAAAAGCCTAGTATTATCCAAACAAGAAATGTTAAGTCTCTTTATAATTAAATAAAAAAAATTGGGATTAGAAATTTTTAGGTCCATGCCAAATGCATTTTTGTTCTTTCTCTATTTCGGGAATAGAAATTCCATGCAGTTAACAAACACGTTTTTTTTTTTTTTTTTGCTTAGAAACTCGTCAGAGAATAAAAATAAAAATAAAAATTTGAATAGAAATTATTCTCGAGAAGAGATATTATTAAACACACCCTAAATGCCAATCAAGAGGCCAAACTCTGGAAAGTTCATTTGAATGTGTGGAGAGCTACAGTTATGGGGACTACATAGACCTCGAGGCCATCATAGCGATGGAAGAAGCTGGGTCCCTATCTTAAATGAGGGATTCTCTTGTTACGCTAATAATGAATTCTACATGGTCAAGTCCCTATGGTAAGAGCTTTCTTAGGGTCCTCCCGACCTAGTAGCATCGCTCTCTGAATTAAAATCACAATGAATGGTGATAGAGAAAGATGACTTTAAGTATGTGGTTGAGAAAAAAATGTGTTAGCACACTGGCCCTTGTTGTTGTACTTAAAGTTATTAAAAAAGATGTTCGAGAAATCTCTACTTCATCTTTGACCTTTACCTTGATAGTGACCTCGGCCTCAATCTCAACCACAATCTTGATTAGTCTTTCGAATTTGTACGGGATCTCTACTTTGCTCCTTCTCATCTATTATGGTCAACTAAGTTTGGAGTAGTTCCTTCACCGCCTCATGCTTGTTTGTTTTGAATTTTACTTTATGGGTTGGCAATGAATTCTAGAAAAATCATTGTTCGTCATTGCATCCAAGTTTTTGGACTCTTTGATTACAATACCAATATGATCGTACTTCTTGTCTAATGACCATAAAATCTTCTCAACAACTCAAACGTCTAGAACATTTTCATCATTTCTTTCAATCTAGTTAACAATTGCAAGAATTTTTGTGAAATAATCAAGAATCAATTCAAATTTTTTCATATGAATTACTTCAAATTCGCCTCTCAAAGTTTGAAGGCATATGTTCTTGAATTTTGGTACTCCTTGGTGTGTGTTGTTAAGGGTCTACTATGCCTCCTTAGAAGTAGTACCGTTCGACATATTCTCGAACATCGAATCATCTAAAGTTTGATAGATGATTAATAGGGCATATTAATCTTTTGCTTGAAACCTTCTCCAAGGCATTCTTCTGATTTTGACTAAAAGTAACCTTGTCCTTTGGTTCATCATAGCCTGTATTGATAAGTTCCCATACACCATGGGTGTCCGGTAGCACTTTCATTCTAACAACCTAATTACCATAATTTTTTTTAGTAAGATGAGGGTATTGATATGACATCCGGATTTTTCACTCTACAAAATAGTGAGCCCTGGATGCCTGATGGCCCATGCCACGTTAACAAGCTCGTCATCAGACCATGCTATTCACATGCTATTCACATTACATCAAGTCATCATCGAGCAACACCATATCCATCTCATTCGGGAACGCGTCTACATCATCGAACCGTCGCGACTACTCATCATTGACAACTCCGACGTCCGTTTTCATTGAGCGTGGTCACACTGCTCTCCAGTCAACATTATCTTCGGCAATGGCGAGGATCGCTCGACGGCCTGCTCGGACGGTTAGCAAATTTATTGAACTTTTCTTTGTGGCACAAAGACCCCGATCGGCGTGGGAACAAATTCCCTATCTTTCATTCTCCTCCTCCCTGTAAAACGTTGAAGCCGTCGCCACGTTTCTCCTCTGTCACACGAAGATTCCTGAACTTCTCCCCTCGCTGCCGCATTTGCTACGGAAAAGTGACACGTTTTCACAGCTGGCAAGAAATTATGAAGACCGTTGACCACCCCACTTCCACGGGCGACAACAGCAAGGCGGTGAAAGGAGAGAAGCGTAAAAATTGGGGTGGGTGGGTTTCAACAGCAGCAGCAGCACCGTTCCTCCTCTTAATCTTGCAAATTCAGCCACCGCCCCTTATTTTCAGCCGATCTCAGCTCCATTTTTCCACAGTCGCAGCTCTATCTCCGTTGCTCCCTTTTTCTTCGTGTGCAACCCCGAAGCTAGCCGACAACGCGTCTTCATCCACTGCACCCTCGGCTTGGCGTGACTCGCCAGAGGACAACAAGAAGTCGGGACGTCTGGGACCTCATCAAGCCATGCGACAGCGTCTCTGGGATCCGAGACAATTAGACATCCTCCATTCTATCCTATGTCAATTGTTTACTGTGCAACAGGAATAGTTTCCTAGAAAATTCATAAACGTTGTTTAGATTTTCGTTTACACAGAAGTTTTGATTAAGTCACCTAGATACCTTGTCGAGTTCGAACTAGTCAAACTTGTGGTTAAATCATAGGAGCACGATCGGTCAATATTTAGCACGTGTGGAGGTTGAGTTAGTTGAAATTCTAAATTAAATCCATGTTGGGACTAAGGTTAGGTTCGGTTCTAGTCTAACCCCAAAGTTTGCTAATTTTGCACTAACTTAGGTGGTGCAAATTTCATGGGGCGTTTTTCACAAAAGTCATCATTTATTGATTGTTCTATGACATACTTTAATTTCAATATTTTTGGATTTCATACGACAAAAATATATTTAAAAAACTTTGGGATTTGAAATCTGTTTTTGGACTTACTACACCGACCTCTCCTTGTTTTCCATTTTTCATAGATTTTTCAGTCTAGAATTATAACACGTGTCCTCATGAAAGTTGCAGAGTACATCCTAGGCTACCATATATTAAATTTCCATAATTTTTCAGTCTCATTTGGTCAATGAAATATGTGTTTTCCTACCCAATTTTGTTCTGAAAATTTTGACTGCTTTGGGCCCAGATTAGAAAAATTAGTTAGAATTGTATGAGCTGAATTGAACTTCGATCCCCCGCAAAAAATGTCCTACTAGGTCTTTTCTACCTCATATTAAAATTTCATAATTTTTGGAAGACATTTACCTAGACAACAACTATCGTTTCTAAAGGTGTGGGACACCCTATAAGGCTATTTTAGGCATAGGATGTGGGACCTTCCTTACAGTTCACTTAATATCTGTACGGATAATTTACATTAGTCTGAGGGATGAAGATGAATGATGATTCATTAGATGCACGCTTGAGTTCCTGAATAGTAGTGACGTTAACGTACTTTAATTGAATTATGAAATTATTGCATCATGGTGTGAATGTGGGATTGAGAATGCCGTCAGACCTTGAGACGACAATGCCTCGAGTTGTAGTAGGGATGCCTGGAAGGGTAATGGGTTCCTCCAAATGCCTAGGGGGTGTAACGCGGTTTCTCTTAAATGCCCTCACGATGCTAGATGGGTGTAAGATGCCGAAAAGGGTAACGGAGTTCCCCGAATGATGATGACAGCATGAAATTATATTGATTATGACCTAAGTATTTCTGAATTGAACTACTAGTTATACGTTGGGAAACATTATTAAGTATTTCTGAATTGAACTACTAGTTATACGTTGGGAAACATTATTACCTATATTGGTCTGTCATGTATTTTGAAAAGGTTCTCGGGTAAGTTGATGTGCGTGTGATTTATTGAACTTTCTATTGAGGCTTTTCTTTATTAATACGGTGCTCGATTTGTGTAGTATAGACCAGTGAACTTTTTGCTTGTTGGTTTGTAACTTATTGGTTGTTGACTTCATCTTTTTAGATCAATAAAATGTCAATCCTGCCCATCTCCTCGATAGTCCATTACGGGGTGCCAGTAAACTTCATGTGGGAAGAGAACAGGTTCGTAGACCCCGGTTTTCTGAATACCATTTTTATCCGGATCAAATCTCGCATGGTTGTTGATGTGGGGCCCTCGATGGGGCAAGTCACCATTGATTCGTCGAGATGTATGCTTGTGTCAATAGGTGTGCGATGGGTGCACTCCCACTATTCTCCGACTGGCTAGGAGATGGAGGCAGCCCCATAGCATAAAAGGGAGGTAGGATGGAAGTTGGATTTTTGGAGCTAAGGAGATTTTGACAATTTTAGGGGTCAGGGGGCGACACGTCTACAACTAGGTGGGGATGGGTGACTGACATATAATCCAGTGTAGTTAGTAGTCCTGACATTTTGAATTTCCCAATGTAATCCACTTGTCGTTTGATGTTGTTGACACCTAAATTTTGATTAGGTTATTAATTAGGCCTTAATTTCTTTTATTTTTCCTTTTTTCAGATAATAAATAATAAATAACAAAAACAAAAAAAAATCAATAAAAACAAAAGAAAACAAAAAATTGGCAGCCAGGCCCATCCCCCTCCTTTTTCTCTCCCTTTCGCGGGCCCAAGCCCAGCCTCCTTCTCCTCCAGCCCGGCCCCCTCTCTCTTCTTCTTCTTCCTTCTTCTCCCTTCTTCCCCTTACGCCTCTGCAACTCATGCGCTTGAAGACAACCTATGGCCGAGGAGGGTAGGCCGACGTCGGCCGGAGATGACGGATCTCAGGCGCCATTAATGGCTGCCTTCAATGCCGAGCACGCTTTGTTGGAGGAGCGAAGATTTGACGCCGGTTCAGCCGCACCCAGGGCCGGTCGGCGTGCGAGAGCCGACGGCGAACCTCCGTCGACCGGCCTCCCCTCGCCTATAAATAGAGGAGCACCTCCGTCGACGAAGACACGGCGAACTCGAGAGCTTCCCCTTGAGAGACTTTAGGGGGGGGGGATCGAAGAGTGAGCAAAGGGGCGAAGGATCGGGTCGCAAGCTAAATGACCTCCCAGAGACATCGGGGGAGGCCGGTGGTGGCAAGTGAACCCGGATCGGGAGCGGAGGCCGGAGGAGAAGAGGCGGTTCGGATCTCGCGAAGTAGGTGGCTGAGCGAGAGGGAAACCGGAAGGGGGGGGCTGGATCGCCCACCGCCGTGCCGCGATCCCTCCCCGACGCCGACCAGCAACGCCCCTGCGCCGTGCTCCCTCTGCAGACAGGTATCAACCACCGCCCGTCGTCCGTTTTTCCGCTTGAAACCCTGGTCGCCGTCCTTGCCTATTGCCGTAGCTTCGCCGTCGCTTCCCCCTCGAGAAACCAGCAGCCACCCGTAGACGTTGCCGCCGTCTTTTCGAGAAAGCCAACCGCCCTCGTCGCCGCCCTAGTCGTCGTCGCCGTGGAAGACCGTCGTCGCTGCCGTGGACCATCGTCGGCTGAGTCGTCGATGCAACCGCTGCCTCGGTTCCTCCATCGGCGCCGCGTTTAGGCGAAGAAGAGGGGGAGTCGCGTCGGGTCGCGACCCGGTCGGAACCGGGTAGGGTTTGGTTCCAAAGCGGGCCGGGTTCGGGTCATCATTTGGGCTGAGTTGTGGCAAATCGATCGGGCCGTGTGTGTGCGGGCCGGCCTCGCGAGGGCTTTTTGTGTGTGGGCCCGTATCTTGGGCTGCTGGGCCGCGGTTAAAAAAACGAGTCGGGCCTGCGTTGTAGGCCCGTCCGTGTTCTTGGGCGGCGACCCGGGTCGGTCCCAACCGGAATCCGACCGGGTCGGTTTTATATTATTATAATATAAAATAATATTTTTAAATAAAAAATAATTTATTTTCCAAAAAATCAAAAAAATCAAAAATATTTCATATTTTCCAAAAATGCCAAAAATCCCAAAAAATAAAAAATTCATGGAAAAAGCCAAAAAAATTCATAAAATGCCAAAAAGACTTACTTTCCAAAAAAATAGCAAAAAATCCAAAAATCCCTTTTACTTTCAAAAAATAGAAAAAGGTCCCAAAATGTTTTTCCTCCATAAAATGCATGGAAAATCTCTCAAGCATCCAAAAACCTCAAGGTTTAAACAAGATTAGGTACCGAAAGGGCATTAGTGATTAGCTAGTGTAATCAAGTCCCCGATCTTAATTTCTCTGCAGTTGCGCGGGAGTGAGTATTTCTCCCGATACTTCACTTGGGTTTCTAATCAACCCATCCCAAATCGATTAGTGGCGACTCCATTTTAAAAATTGATTTACAGGTTAAAAAACTTGAACCATTAAGTCGTGAATTGGTGGACTTGGGAGAGTCCGGGCTTAATAAATTTAGCCGAGCCATTAGCCTCCTTTAGGCGCTCGTACCCGATTGCGGGCGCAGAAAAAAAAGGTCGCGACGGCTTGGCGACTCACCGGGGACTTTGAAGACTTAGGCCGTTTTTATCTTTGTTTAAATGCTTTTGCCGACTTGGATTTTTTTCTTTTGTGCGGGGTAATAGCTTAAAGTTTTTTATTCGTGAAAATAAAATGTTTTGTGATGATAAACTGCTGTGCATCCTTAAATGTTTTAGCACTACACATGGCACACACAACCCGCCGCCGGACTCCGGGCCGCCATAGGATTCCTAGGATGGTGTTAAGAAAGATACGGCCGGACGCGAGACTAACGTCATGAGGTTGCATTTCTTTTCCCGAATTTCTTAGCCGAGGTTAAGAGGGTATCTTTGCTAACGCGAGACCGCGACGGGCGGATATCCTTTTAATCTCACCAAACCTTCTCAGTTAGAAATCGAGCCGCACATATCATGCGCATGTCTATGTGATTGCCATCAATTTTCTCGTGTGAAGTAAGTTTTTATTTCGTGTACTTTGCAATTTACTTACCTTCCTGTATATATTGAGTGGTCCATGATTAGTTTAGGATTTAATACCACGGTCATTTAAATTTGGAAATAATTATCATAAAATTTTTTTTTTAAAAAAAAAAAAAAAAAAAAAGAAAGAGAAAAGAGAGCATTGGCAAAGGAAATTACTTTCAATTGGTGTTTTTCCTCAAGCATGTTACAAAGTCCCTTTCGTAAGAATTTTCGTTTGCTTCAAAATCGTTCGCTTCAAAAGGGATATAAGTCTTTTTTCAAAATTTGTTGCAATTCATACTTTCTTCGCCTTTCAAATTGAGTATCTTTTTAGTCCATGCAAACATGTCACATGCCTTTTTTCAATCTATGCTTAGAAAATCTTCTACATGTACAAACTTTTCATAAACAAACAAAAGAGTAGGATTGGGTTGTCATCATGGATTGACTCCCTATTTACGCCTTGTGTTCACACACGCTTGTTTATTCATGACCAGTAATCACGGAACGTAAACATTCGCCAATCCAGACTCGCTCAAAAGCAAGAGCAAGAATGGCAGAAGAGAATTTACCAAGCCGTGTTGCGGTCGTGGAAAGCGAAATGAAGCAAGTCTTCAATGTGCTTCAGCAACTCTCGAAGCAGATAGACTCCATCCAGAGCAAACTTACTCCTGCCCCAGCCTCAATCGAGGTATTGTTACCACAATCATCTACCAGAGGTGATCAAGATAGAGATATCGACAATAACATGCTCGAATTGGGAGATGATCCGCACCCAACCATGATCGAGAAAGCTAGGCCAGACAGTTTGTCTAAAACTGAGCATGACAAACGCCTTGAAAAGCTTGAGGAGAAGCTGAAACAACTGCAAGGCCTCCAAGATCCTACTTTGACGGACCTCTCCATTTATTCCAATGTCAAAATGCCGGAAAAATTCAAAATGTCTGAGTTTGAGAAGTACGATGGCACGACTTGCCCTAGGGCTCATTTGCAAATGTACTTGGTTCGAATGACCCAATACGTTAATAATGCACCATTAATGATCCAATTGTTCCAATCAAGTCTAATAGGCCCTGCCCTAAGGTGGTACATCACAAGGAACATAAACCTCCTCGAAACATGGAGCGAAGTGAGTGAGGCATTCCTCAAGCAGTATGAGTTCATAATGGACATTACCTCTTCTCGCGAGGATCTTGAGCGTACCGATAAGAAAAAGTGTGAATCATTCAAAGAGTATGCCATTAGACGGAGAAATCTAGCTGCCCAAATTAGTCCCGAACCAGCCGATTTCGAGCTGAGAAAGATATTTATCAAAACCCTCCCCTATGAGCATTGCAATCAAATGGTAACCACGATCGTTGAATCATTTAATCAACTCCTTCCAGTAGAAGAGCAAATCAAGATAGGGTTGAGGGATGGTTGGTTCACTAAATCTGCACCCACGGGTAGGCTCAGCATGAAGAAAGACAAAGAACCCCTAGTAAATGTCAATGCGACCTGTAATCATCCTCCAACAATTCAGACAAGGGCAGGACAACAACAGACCACCAAACGTCAGCCATCCCAACATTATAGCAGCAGGAGACAATTTACTCCACTTCCCGGATCTCTATCACAGGTTTTGGCAGTCCTCCAGAATAGGAGCCTCCTCTTGACTGAGCCAAAGCGACCAAACACAGAAAACTTCTCTAGCTATGATCCGTCCAAAAAATGCCACTATCATAGGGGAGAAGTGGGACACTCGACTGATGAGTGCTTCGCTCTCAAAAGTCGAATCCAAAACTTTGTTAGACACTAAAGCTTTCTCATTCCATAGCAATTTGCTCCCGATCACACCGACAAAGTAAACGTGGTATTCAGTTCTGAAGATAGTCAGAGTAGAAATGTCGAAGCACATACCGCTGACATCTATCAAGGGCTGGTAAAGGTCGGGTATTATTCAGGCAATGAAGTACCACCTTTAGAAGCGAAGAAAGAAGGGCCAGATGACATGACCACCATGTTTGGAGACCTTTTCATAGGCGCTATCAACGAAGGACCGTTAGGGAAATGGGTGCAGCCCGCTCAAGTAGAACCCTTTTAATTTCCTTGCGTACTCCCCTACGTGGGAACTTGTACATTTTCTTAAGTCTCGGCTTGTTTTATTTTCAACATCGGTTCCGCTTGAGGAACTAACTTTTGAAATCACTCTTCCAAAATGTAAATCCACATATTAAATAAAGTTGAAAATATTTTGAGAGCATGAGGCGGTATCCCAAACCAGCCCAGTGATGTTATCCAACCATGAAAAGAAAATATCATCCAAGGAGAACACTGAGGGCTGGGCTTCCTCATGCTTTTTCTCCCCCAAAGACATATTTTGAAAATAAAAAATGTTTCATTACCAAAAGCTTCGTCAAAACAAGATGTTAGATTTAATCATGTTTGTCTTTCTGACTCATTCACTTCATGTCTCAGAAGATCATTCTCATCCCCTTTGATTTAATGTGACAAAAGACATTTGAAGCTAGCACATCATGTGAACAGACCAAACTCGAGAACAAATTTTCAAGAAAGCGGGGGCAAATAGAAAGAAGCATCCCGTTTTTTTTTAAAAAAAGGGTAAGTCTTATTCCCTTGACATAATATTGAGAATGACAACCTCTCTCTTCTATTTACAGGATATAAAAGGCGAGACGTAATAGGTACAGGCATACAGTTGAAATCGAAGCATCCATGACATGCCTCACTCGCCCTTGACTCCATCCTAAGCCAAAGGACTATCTTGTCGCACGACGCGCCCAAACAGCTAGATGATACAATTTCAACTTCGACGAGCGGAAGAATAAGGAAGAAGTTCCTTCTCTTCCTTTAAAGTGATTCTTTGTCAACGGGGAGAAAATCTAGACAGTCAAGGCGATCTATAGCCCCACACCCTGGACAATGACTTTGGAATCTAGAAGCTTCACTCCAGACACATATTCTTCCAAGGAGTAATTGCCATCATAAAGCTTGAGATTTTGATCTCAAATTTCATAGAAGCTTGAGGTACATGACTTTTGCCCAACAATGCTATAGTTAAAGACAAAAGGAGAAATTCCACAGAAGGAAGGCGTTGAAGATGAATCAACGACTAACAATCATGCATATATGGTTACAAATGAGGAAGGCCAATTGAAGGAAACATTGAACTATGCCAAGATAAAGAGGCCATCATCGACGTTCAAATATCCTTAAGAGCTAGCACAGACAAACTCTAGGGAAGGGTAATTTGGTATCGTCTCCAATACTCCCACTACTTGAACTCACATTTGACATATTTTCTCCTATTGACAGGAAGCATCGGGATTCAAGAACCAAGCTTAATGGTTAATTTATGCCAATCAAATGACTCGTATTTAATTCACCTAACTTCATGTAAAAGGATGTGTTGTCTAGGAGCCGGTTTGGTTAAATGAAAAAAGAAGCGTCCTACGGACACCGTCAGTGCCTCTAGCCGAGTGGTATCCGGGAAAAAGCAAAATGGTCCGAAGTCGGGGGTTCGAATCCCCGACGCGGCAGTTAGCCGCTTCGTAAAAAAATAATAAATTTTTTTTTGCTTCTCTTGCGCCTGCAAATTACGAGAGAGCAGGTGACCTAACGAAGCAAAAGACATAGGACTTCGTGTCCCACTTGCACTTCAGGTCCAAACCAGTGAAGGGTAATGTTGTATCGCTTCCAAGTTATTCGACTCTTGAAAGAGCTTCGACTAACATGATCCATTTTATTTGTTGCGGGGATCACTTGACTAGTAAAAATGCAGATAACAAATCAAAGAAAGACATGTCAAACTCTGATAAGCTCTCCTAAGCGAAATGGCGTCCTGAGTAATCACCAAAGCAAATGACAGAAAATCTTCAGACCTCAACTCACATTTTGATTTTGGCTAGACTAATTGATCTACTTGTACATCTTCTCTTCTGCAGGGGCAAAAACAGAGATGCCCGATCAAATTCCCAATCATTGGCTGATCATTCATGTGTCATATCCCTAATCAATAGGGACAACCATCGACGTCCATTTGCGAATAACCCTTTTGATGTTCAAAAATTAACATATTTGGAAACACCATTATGTTAACTCCTAAAGTTGTCAATATGGTCTTTTTTGAGTCAAAACCATTCACTTGTTTTGAAGAGTTCAAACTCCATCATATTCAAAATGTTGCATGTCATTTCGGATGAATTCCGCATGATGATTTTGTCTGTCTAAGTCACCGATTCCACTAAGGATTATTAGAATAGACAGCTAAGTGAAGAATACAAGATTGATCGAGCATCTTTGGATGAGGCGCGTCGGGATGATGAAAGGCAAGCCATATCATACACACAATCCCCATCTATACACTTGTGAGATGAGTGCAGAAGATTCCATGGTTTGTAGGGTAAAGAGTTCTCTCGCGAATGGTACGATAACCAAAATAGTGAGAGGCATTTCATTGCTCACCCCCATTGAGCCCTATACACTGATTTCTATCCTATCCCTGTCAAGAACCACCCCACACTGGGGCAGATCGGAGGCGAAGCAGCATCACAAGGTGAGAAGAGAGATAGAAATTTTCTTGCTCGCACTTGCATCAATCTTCGGGTGTCCTTATTGCATATGAACACTCACGTTAATTTAAGTGCCCTAGAATGACGAAGAACAATTCTTTCTCTATGCACTTGTATTCATTGTACAACCCAATTGAGTCTCGTAATTTCACCCTCACATGAAGGCAAAACAGAAGTTACCGCCATAGCCCAGCGCCTCAAGATGAAGACTCAAGAGTTTAATAATGGTGCTTCGATTGAACTTGCCTAGGCCGGTTCCTCTAACGACAAAAATGAAAAACATGGGCATAAAAAAGCGTGTGTACTGGTAAAAGCAAGGTCAATGTCCATGATTGAAGAATCTGAATAAAAATAGGGGCATGAAAAAAAAAAAAACAGTGTGCTGGTAAAAGCAAGGCCAATGCCCCCCAGTAAAAAATACAGCCAATAAAAAGTTGCTGTTGTGGTCCATAGAACCTCCATTTGACAGTGAGAAGAAAGATTGGTGACAAATGCCAAGGCAATCACCAGCTCTCACCCTTTTACACATGAATCAAGCCTACATTGTATTCCATTGTAAAAGTCTTTTCAGACTAGGGGCACTTCAATTAACGTAGGATTTTATATGTCTATAAGCATCGCTCGAAGAAGTACGAGCAAGAATATTCTATCTCTTTTCGCGGGACTCTTGACTTGCAAACTCCGGGAGATGATCGTGCGGCACTTCGTTCATGAGCCTTGACCTCGACGGTCCCATTTGATGAGCTATTGACCAAGTCTTCATCACAATTTCAACAAAGACCTCTCACATTGGTAAAGTCGTACCACTTGCGAGAATACTCGGACCCCGCGACATGATGACAAAGTGAGAAGTGTGGTCCTTGTAAATCCTGCATCAATGGTCAGGATAGCCTTTTCCATGAGAGTGAGTGAAAAGTCCTTTGGTCGAAAGTCCTCATCGGCATGCTCAAGACATCTACATTCTAAATGAAGGTTGTCTTTCAAAATCTTCTCCAGTGAAACTCAGATGATACAAAACTGACAAAATTGTCATGCATGAATCACATTTAAACTCATGAATTTACAGCATATGCAATCATGTGCGCTTATTGTGCAAATAGCAGACATACTCTCAGAGATCAGAGATATTGCCAGGTAAGCATATCTCTATCCCCATTTGTCTTAAATTACCTACCACTGTCCAGGTACTCTCTTATTGACACTCAACCTATTTGAGTCGTCCTTTGAGTTTGGGTGCTTACTGCTGTCTAGGTATCCCCATTGTCTTTGAGTACCGGCCACCGTTCGGATACTCCATTTTCCTGACACTCGACCTGTTCGAGTTGTCCCCAGAGTATTGATACTTGTGGTGACCAAGTATCCTTTTATCGTTGAATACCTCTCTTTGTCTAGGTATCCCCATTGTCTTTGAGTACCGGCCACCGTTCGGATACTCCATTTTCCTGACACTCGACTTGTTCGAGTTGTCCCCAGAGTATTGATACTTGTGACTGATCAAGTATCCCTTTATCTTTGAATACCTACTGCTGTCTAGGTATCCCCATATCGTCAAGTACCTACTGTTGTCTAGGTATGCTTTCTAGCATTTAGACCAGCCTGAAGTGGTCCCAGATCGTATCATCAAATACTTGTGTTCATCCAAGTATTCCAGTACTTTGTACACCTGCGGCTACCCAGGTGTTCCAGCCCTTTTGAGTGCCTGCGACCATCCAGGTAAGCCTTGTGCTACATTCAAGTTTATGTTGCCAGGAGGTGGGAGACCTTCACGAATAGGTGAGGCACGCCCTCGATATTCCCAATTACCAGGATGTGAGAGACCTTCATGAATATCCAAGGTATGCCCTTGATTCTTCCCTCAGAGTTTGTACTTGTGATCGTCCAGGTACTCCTTCGATGCTTGTGATTATCCAAGTATCTCCAAAGAGTTTGTGCTGTGATCGTCAGTACCCCTTTGATGCTTGTGATCATCCAAGTATCTCCAAAGAGTTTGTGCTGTGATCGTCCGGGTACCCTTCGATGCTTGTGATCATCCAAGTATCCCCAAGAATTTGTACTGTGATCGTCGGTACCCCTTCGATGCTTGTGATCATCCAAGTATCCCAAGAGTTTGTACATGTGATCGTCAGTACCCTTTCGATGCTTGTGATCATCCAAGTATCTCCAAAGAGTTTGTGCTCGTGATCGTCAGGTACCCCTTCGATGCTTGTGATCATCCAAGTATCCCAAGAATTTGTGCTGTGATCGTCCAGTACCCCTTCGATGCTTGTGATCATCCAAGTATCCCCAAGAGTTTGTACTGTGATCGTCCAGGTACCCCTTCTCGATACTTGTGATCATCCAAGTATCTCCAAAGAGTTTGTGCTGTGATCGTCCGGTGCCCTTCGATGCTTGTGATCATCCAAGTATCCCCAAGAATTTGTACCGTGATCGTCCAGTACCCCTTCGATGCTTGTGATCATCCAAGTATCCCCAAGAGTTTGTACCTGTGATCGTCCAGGTACCCCTTCGATCGGTGATCATCCAAGTATCCCCAAGAGTTTGTACATGTGATCGTCCAGGTACCCTTTCGATGCTTGTGATCATCCAAGTATCTCCAAAGAGTTTGTGCCTGTGATCGTCCAGGTACCCCTTCGATGCTTGTGATCATCCAAGTATCCCCAAGAATTTGTGCCTGTGATCGTCCAGGTACCCCTTCGATGCTTGTGATCATCCAAGTATCCCCAAGAATTTGTACCTGTGATCGTCCAGGTACCCCTTCGATGCTTGTGATCATCCAAGTATCCCCAAGAGTTTGTACATGTGATCGTCCAGGTACCCTTTCGATGCTTGTGATCATCCAAGTATCTCCAAAGAGTTTGTGCTGTGATCGTCAGGTACCCCTTCGATGCTTGTGATCATCCAAGTATCCCCAAGAATTTGTGCTGTGATCGTCCAGTGCCCCTTCGATCTTGTGATCATCCAAGTATCCCCAAGAGTTTGTACCTGTGATCGTCCAGGTACCCCTTCGATGCTTGTGATCATCCAAGTATCTCCAAAGAGTTTGTGCCTGTGATCGTCCAGGTACCCCTTCGATGCTTGTGATCATCCAAGTATCTCCAAAGAGTCTTGTGATCATCCAAGTATCTCCAAAGAGTTTGTGCCTGTGATCGTCCAGGTACCCCTTCGATGCTTGTGATCATCCAAGTATCCCCAAGAGTTTGTACCTGTGATCGTCCAGGTACCCCTTCGATGCTTGTGATCATCCAAGTATCCCCAAGAGTTTGTGCCTGTGATCGTCCAGGTACCCCTTCGATGCTTGTGATCATCCAAGTATCTCCAAAGAGTTTGTGCCTGTGATCGTCCAGGTACCCCTTCGATGCTTGTGATCATCCAAGTATCTCCAAGAGTTTATACTTGTGATCATCCAAGTACTATCTCCCAAACAAGCAGATGCCCTGAGAAAGGTCGGCGCATCTCCCGTCAAGGTGACCGAAGAAAGGTTCGGGTCCTAGACACCAACTTATTGCTCTAACAGGCGACCGAAAAAAGGTTTGGGTCCTAGAAAAGCAATTCCCCATCAAGGCGACCGAAGAAAGGTTCGGGTCTTAGACAAGCAACTTATTGCTCTAACAGGCGACCGAAGAAAGGTTCGGGTCCTAGACAAACCACTTATTGCTCCAATAGGCGACCGAAGAATGGTTCAGTCTGGAGAAGCAATCTCCTCATGCAAAGGTAAGATGATGCCTTGATACTTGCCAAAACTCGGGGTTCACACCCTATCTCACTCACTCCCGGTAAGTAACTACATGTATCTTCTTATCTGTCTTACTATGTGTAATGTTATATTACTCATTTTCTACATAGGACATTAGGTCCCAAATAAGATATAATATATTGCATATGTATAGACAAAATTTAGGTATCAGGTTTGTCTTTGAATGCAACCTCTGCGAACTCACCTTCAAAGAGGGGCAGGGTGACACCTAAATTTTGATTAGGTTATTAATTAGGCCTTAATTTCTTTTATTTTTCCTTTTTCAGATAATAAATAATAAATAACAAAAAAAAAAAAAAAATCAATAAAAACAAAAGAAAACAAAAAATTGGCAGCCGGGCCCATCCCCTCCTTTTTCTCTCCCTTTCGCGGGCCCAAACCCGGCCTCCTTCTCCTCCGGCCCGGCCCCCTCTCTCTTCTTCTTCTTCCTTCTTCTCCCTTCTTCCCTACGCCCCTGCAACTCACGCGCTTGAAGACAACCTATGGCCGAGGAGGGTAGGCCGGCCCCGTCGGCCGGAGATGACGGATCTCGGGCGCCATTAATGGGCTGCCTTCAATGCCAAGCACGCTTTGTTGGAGGAGCGAAGATTTGACGCCGGTTCGCCCGCACCGGGCCGGGTCGGCGTGCGAGAGCCGACGGCCGAACCTCCATCGACCGGCCTCCTCCTTGCCTATAAATAGAGGAGCACCTCCGTCGATGAAGACACAGCGAACTCCGAGAGCTTCCCTTAAGAGACTTCAGGGGGGGGATCGAAGAGTGAGCAAAGGGGGCGAAGGATCGGGTCGCAAGCTAAACGACCTCCCACCGAGAGACATCGGGAGGCCGGCGGCAAGCGAACCCGGATCGGGAGCAGCGGAGGCCGGAGGAGAAGAGGCGGTTACGGATTTGCGAAGTAGGTGGGCGAGCGAGAGGGAAACCGGAAGGGGGAGGGCTGGATGCGCCCACCGTCGTGCCGCGATCCCTCCCCGACGCCGACCAGCAACGCCCCGCGCCGTGCTCCCTCTGCGACGGTATCAACCACCACCCGTCGTCCGTTTTTCCGCTTGAAACCCTAGTCGCCGTCCTTGCCTATTGCCGTAGCTTTGCCGTCGCTTCCCCCTCGAGAAACCAGCAGCCACCCGTAGACGTTGCCGCCGTCTTTTCTGAGAAAGCCAACCGCCGCCTGTCGTCGCCCTAGTCGTCGTCGCCGTGGAAGACGGTCGTTGCTGCCGTGGACCGTCGTCGCTGCCGTCGTCGACGCAACCGCTGCCTCAGTTCCTCCATCGGCACCGTGTTTAGGCGAAGAAGAGGGGGAGTCGCGTCGGGTCGCGACCCGGGTCGGAACCGGGTAGGGTTTGGTTCCAAAGCGGGCCGAGTTCGGGTCATCATTTGGGCTGAGTTGTGGCAAATCGATCGGGCCGTGTGTGTGCGGGCCGGCCTCGCGAGGGCTTTTTGTGTGTGGGCCGTATCTCTAGTCAGTCTTTGGGCCGCGGTTAAAAAACGAGTCGGGCTGCGTTGTAGGCCGTCCGTGTTCTTGGGCGGGCGACCGGGTCGGTCCCAACCGGGAATCCGACCCGGGTCGGTTTTATATTATTATAATATAAAATAATATTTTTAAATAAAAAATAATTTATTTTCCAAAAAATCAAAAAAATAAAAAAAATTTCATATTTTCCAAAAAATGCCAAAAAATCCCAAAAAAATCAAAAATTCATGGAAAAAGCCAAAAAATTCATAAAATGCCAAAAAGACTTACTTTCCAAAAAAATAGCAAAAATCCAAAAATCCCTTTTACTTTCAAAAAATAGAAAAAGGTCCCAAAAATGTTTTTCCTCCACAAAATACATGGAAAATCTCTCAAGCATCCAAAAAACCTCAAGGTTTAAACAAGATTAGGTACCGAAAGGGCATTAGTGATTAGCTAGTGTAATCAAGTCCCCGATCCTAATTTCTGCGGTTGCGCAGAATGAGTATTTCTCCCGATACTTCACTTGGGTTTCTAATCAACCCATCTCAAATCGATTAGTGGCGACTCCATTTTAAAAATTGATTTACAAGGTTAAAAACTTGAACCATTAAGTCGTGAATTGGTGGACTTGGGAGAGTCCGGGCTTAATAAATTTAGCCGAGCCATTAGCCTCCTTTAGGCGCTCGTACCCAATTGCGGGCGCCCAAAAAGAGAGGTCGCGACAGATGTATATATAAATAAATAAGAAATGAAGTTGCTATGGTTACAGAAAATGTGTGTACCCCAAGATTACTTTAGTCTCTTATGCTTTCGCATGTTTAAGAAAAAGCGAAATGGAAAGGATAATGGTGAAAATAGTTCCACATTAGCCATGATACACTAGGGACGTCTCAATTGAAAAGGAGGTTGGGTGTTTGTTGAGGCCATGATCATAAACCATATGCTCTGATACCATCTTCAAGGGAAAATTTGAAGGTAAAATTTTACTCACAACTCACACAATTTAAGGAAGAAAGTGAGACGAATAGGCTTTTTGTTTTCTTTCTTTTTTTTCACCTTGTCAACTTATCGAAATGATCACAAGGCTTGCCTTTATATAGGCTTGTGATATGAATCTTACTCTTAAATGACTCATAAATATATTTAGCATTCCAAGGAGATATATTCCTAGGAATTTACAAAACATCAAACTAGGCATAGAGATAAAAACAGACTTTTGAAAAATAACACTACAATAGGACTCTTAAATTTGTGCCCCAATCTTAAGACCCAACTAGACACTGACATCAATCAATCAATCAGGTGACCAATCAACAAACAATAATATAGACAACTTGTCCACTGCGTTGATAACATCTCTACATCATCGATAACTTCAACTTATTAAATTATAGCCAAGATTTGGTTGAATTAATAACAATAGCACCAAGTAAAATAGACCCTTCTTCACCTTCCAATAGCTACTACTCTAGTAATGTTATTTTGAATTTACGATTCCGGGTCATTCTAAGAGAGATCACTGAAAACTCAGAGAACATCTCACTTCACCAACATAAGAATACAACCTACTCCAATTGACAGAAAGTAAAACCTCCTACAAGGAGCCAACATACCAAGTGTCTACATACACATTTTACCCTTATAAATCACTAAGTTGGATTTAGCCAATGCATGAACTTACCCTAGTTCACGATACGCAACAAACATCCGAGATTGTGATTTATGATGATCTTGTATGGTGCAAGTTCAATCAATTATGAGGTTATCAGTCAACTCCATTTCTTGAGACCTACCTTTTCTGTTTGAAGGGGCAAAGACATAGGTTTAGGGATATTTATTAAAAAAACAGGCTATGGCTCTCATTTTAGACACGAGTTATCCTAAGCCTATACCTTGCATGACATTGGGGTATTCATTGACGTTATAAAAAATTTCTAGTGAGGAGTTTCCATAGGCTTATTGGGGTCAGCCCAAAATCAAGTAAAGCACGAGAGAATACCTTACTTCCTACACAACCAAAGAATTTTTGGTTGGGAACTTGGTTACATTAATCAGTTAACTAGTGCATTTTTGGTACATAATCTTGTTTATTAAAAGAAATGTTTGTTAGGCAATTTAGATTGGTTTTAAACCCATCCACTAACATATGAGATGATCATGCGGGTACACAATATTTAAACTAACAATCAACAATTGATGAAGCGTTAAATGAGTTGCAAGGAAAAACAATAATCTAACCCTAAGAAATAAAACAAATGCCATCTAACCCTAAGAAATAAGACAAATGTCATTCCTGTTCCTAACTAGACCAAAATGAAACCATAGTTAACATATTAAAAGAGAGGAATCACATAATAGTCGAAATGGAAATGCACAAACAACCCTAACATGTCTCTAAGAGCACTCAAATTCTATGGTGAAACCCTAATAGCTTATCTAATTTTGAGCACATTTTTATCAAAGATTTTAACACATTTTAAGAGAAACTACAAAAAAAATAAAAAAAAAAATAAAAGTATATATTTTAAAGCTTTTTCTGATTTTTAGAAAAATAATTTTTTTTTTTTTTCGGAATTTTTAATATTTTAATTTATTTTTTTTTAAAATCCAAAAATGGGACCCGGGCCGGGCTATCAAGCCCAGTCCCAATATGGGCTGGCTTTGATCTTGGGTCTGAGCCATGGACACAAATAGGCTTATCCGAAACAAGCCCACTCGAATAGGAAAATCACCAAGCCCATTTTCTTGAAATTAAAAGCACTAAGCCCATCTTCCTAAAAAAATCATCCCAAGCACCCTTAAGACTAAAGCCAGTCCGATTCCTCTAAAGCCCAAGAGAAGCCCAAAATCATAAAGCCTTCTTAAGCCCAAGACCCAAGTCACATTCCCCTCCTTCATCAGAACGAGCCCATCCTCATTGTTGTTCTCTCTCATGCTCAAGTCCACATAGCTTATTTTTTCAACTTTCTTTTATTCTCTTTTGTTTCCTTTTAATTTTTTTTTCCTTAATTTTCCTTTCTCTCCCCTTTTGCCAGGTCGTCTTCTTCCTTAGACGTCTTCCTCGACGAGACTCACGTCCTCCCCGAAGCTCCTACATTTTTAGACAAACCTCGGCCAAATCTCAAGCCGCTGCCGAGCTACTACCCTTCACTGGCCGTCCACTCTGACCACCACTCGCCGACCGACCTCCTCGCCGTCGGCCGAGAACCGCACCACGGCTAAACACCGAACAAACTACAGCAACGATGGGAACGTGGTGAACGACTACACGGCCGACGCCCAAGGTCGCCCAACACTGTTGGAACATCCCAATAGAACGCGACACGCCCGGATAACTCGATTTCAGCCACTAACAGGAGGACGAAAACTAGATCTTACTTAGGCATTTCGTCGAACAGGTGAAAGGTGCTCGCGAATCATGCGGTTTCCGGCTCAAGACTCGAACCCAAAACGAGACTCTCGCCAAACAAGCAACAAAAGGCATAACAACCAACGGAGGAATGGATGGGGCCAGAGTTCGCACGAGCCGGTCGGCCATGAGCGCTCGAACTCTGGCCGTCGTGCCCAAAGCAGGGCACGGACAAAGGGCTGAACGGTTCGGCTCGATGGCGTCGACAGAAAGAGTCGTCGACGGAGCTCGCGCGTGGCTGAGATGTTAGCTGAAGCCTTACCGTTTTGCTTCCCTCTCTCTCTCTCTCCCCAAACCGAGCCCACCCCACCCCCACCAAAATCCCCTCAAACGAGCCATCCCCCTCGCTTTTAAGCATAAGCACACATGGCTTCCTGCCGTGCCAACTGGTGCTGCCGGCCTGACCCCGACCGAACGTCTCTCGCGCGAGACGCCCTGCCCTCCGTCACCTCTATGCATCGTCCTTCTCTCTTCCCCTTTTGTCTCTAGTGTGAAAGAGGAAGAGAGAAAAAAGGAGAGGACTGGGCTAGGAAAAACTAAAGAAACCAGGCCCAATGAAAGAGAACGAAAATGAGGGAAGGAGGTAGGGCCGGCCCATTCCCAGTACAAATCGGCTCTTTTTTTTAATAATAATTTTTAAAAATAAAAATATGATAAAAATATTTTATTTACTTATTCTTTTAAATTTTAACATTAGTAATGCAAATGTTCCTAATTTCTATATGCCATGCAATTTGATGATAATTATTTTGAGTTTGGGACTTGAAACGCCATAACTTGAAGACGCGGAGGAACACTTAAGTGCATAACTTCGGAAAGCGTACATTTAAGTGCATTTCGAAAAGATCTGTGGAACACTTAAGTGCCACTCCAGCCAAAAATCCGGTCAAATGACCGACGTGGCAATTTTCCGCGAGTTAGGTGCAAACGGCGTCGTTTTGCACATTGACGTGACGAGAAAATGCAAAAACGACGTCGTTTATGTCTTATGTGTAAATAATTAATATAAAAATTAATTAAATCAATTTAAACTTAATTTTATTTAAAATATTCTAAAAATAAAAAACTTAAAATTAAAAAAATTAAAAAATGAAGAACTTAAAATTAAAAAAAAATTAAACCAAAAAAAAATAAAATTTAAAAAAATTAAAAAATAAAAATTTAAAAATAATGTAAAAAAATAAAAATTTGAAAAACTAAAAATTAAAAAAATTACAATTAAAAAAATTAAAAAAATTAAATTAAAAAACTTAAAATTAAAAAAAAACTTAAATTAAAAAAACTTAAAATTTAAAAACTTAAAATTTAAAAAACTTAAAATTTAAAAACTTAAAATTTTAAAAACTTCCATATTTAAATTTTAAGTTTTTTAAATTTTATTTTTTTTAAATTTCAAGTTTTTTTTTTTTTTTAATTTTAAGTTTTTAAAATTTTAATTTTTTTAATTTTAAGTTTTTAAATTTGTTAATTTTTTTAAATTTTATTTTTTTAAATTTTAAGTTTTTATAATTTTAAGTTTTTAAAATTTTAAGTTTTTAAATTTTAATTTTTAAAATTTTTTAGAATATTTTAAATAAAATTAAGTTTAAATTTAATTTAATGAATTTTATATTAATTATTTATATATCGTACACAAAACAACGTCGTTTTTGTATTTTCTCGCTACGTCAACGTGCAAAACGACACTGCTGTTTGCACCCGTCGCTAGAAAATTCGTAATATCAACCATTTGACCGCATTTTGGTCGGAGTGGCACTTAAGGGCTTTTTGTTTGGCAACTTCGACTTACAACAGTGCCAAATTCCGATTTTTTGTTAGGAATCGTTTGGGACGAGAATTGCGTTTGGTAAATTTTTGTTCCGGAACAAATTTGTTCGGGAACAATTTTGGACAAGATTTGAGAATCAAAAAAATTTGATTCTCGTCCGAGAATCGAAAAAAAAGAATCAAAACGGTAAACCTTGTTCTTTCTTTTATCATCTCGGTTGCCATTCGCCATCGGCCGCCGCCGTCGCCGCCGCCCGCCGCCGCCCGCCACCGCCGCCGGTCGCCGGTCCGCCGCCGGCCGCGGTCCGGCGAGATCGCCGGAGGCTCGCCAGCCGGGGCGAGGTCCGGCGAGCTCGCCGGAGGCAAGCCCACCACCGGCGAGGCTTGGCCTCGCAGTCTGGCGAGGCCCGGCCTCGCGGTGGCGAGCCGGCCTCGCCCAAGACGGCGAGGCCGACGGGGTGGGCAAGCCTCGCCGGTGGCCGGAGCGGAGCCTCGCGGTGGCCGGGCGAGCCTCGCCGGCAACCCGGGCGGGCTCGGCCTCGCCGGACGGGCGAGGTCGAGCCTCGCCCGGCTGCCCGGTGAGGCTCGCCTCGGCCACGGCGAGGCTCGCCCGCCCCGCCCGTGGCTCAAGCCGCCTCGCCGAGGCCGGGCGAGGCGGCTGGCCACGGCGAGGCTCGGCCTCGCGGAGTCCGGGGCGAGGCCGAGCCTCGGGCGGGCCGGGCGAGCCTCGCCAGTTGCCAATGCGAGGCTTGGCCGACGAAGGCCGACCTCGCGAGGGGCGGCGCTCCGATGAGCGTCCGCGGCCCTCGTCTGGCCGTCGCCGGTCCGGCGACCGCCAAATGAAGAAGAAGAAGAATAGGAAAAAGGGAAAAAAGAAAAAGAAAAAGAAAAAAAAAAAAAGAAAAAAAGGAAAAAAAAAAAGAAAAAGTAAAAAAGTAAAGAAATTATTTAAAATTTATTTAAAAATCAAAATAAATTAATTTGGAAACGTAATCAATTAATACGGTACCAAACGCAATTCTATTCCGAATAAAAAATTTTGAACAGATTACCAAACACGTGTTTTTACTGTAATCGTTCCGGAACAAAATAAAAAGAATCGTTCTTATCGTAATCGGTTCCGGAATGTAATCGTTACCAAACGCGCCCTAAGTGTTTCACTTTACTCCGAAATTGGCACTTAAGTGTACATTTCGAAGTTATGGCACTTAAGTGTCCATCCGTGCAAGTTATGGTACTTAGTGCTGTTCTTACGCCTAATTATTTTTAATTAACCCCTAAAATTTTAGGATGTAACTCTTCTAACGTGAAGAATCTGTTTGAAATGGGCTTTGCCCAGATTGGCCCATCAGCCCAATTATCAGTTTTAGTGTCCTGGACTGTCGAGAGCCACTCAATTTGCCCCCATGTGCCACCGCCTTAACACCTATCGCACGATCGAGCCATAGCCTCTCTCCTCTCACTCTTCACCCTCTCCTACTCGACGGCATTGTCCTCTGCCTGGCCCTTGCTAATGCGGCCATCCTCCTATTTGATATGCCCCGTTGATCCGAGTTTTCAACCCTCGGTGTATGCTCTCTCGCAAAGGTGGTTCGAATTCGGAGTCGGATTTGTCGAGCTGGCTGAGAGGAGAGGAGTTTGTGGTTGCGCATGGTCTCATGGAGGAATAACTAGGAATCTACCCAGAGCCTACAACTTTTGTACCATTATACAAGGTTGCTACTTTTCCAATCCACTTACTTTAATATTTTGGAGGAATTAAGAGGAATTTGTTCTTTATTCCACTTCTAGGACATGGGTTTTATTGTGTGTAGACCACATGATGTAGAGGCCACCGACTTAGCTGAAGTAGGCACTTTGCCTACAATAACTACACCGAGGATGGCTTGGACACAAACATCGAATGTGTAAAAATGGTTGTATAGGGATGTACATGAAAAGCTCTTGCCCGGTCCTGGTTGCATTTCTAATCGCCTATTTCCCATGGTTGTTATATTGCTTGGAAATTGACAAAATATAACCTTCTAGAATATCCTAGGTTCTTCTTGAAGAATGATGACTCACCATTTTAGATAGATATTTCTAGATTTGGTAATGATTACCAAAGATTCACCATTGGTAATTAAGTAATGGACTCTTGGACAAGTTGACTAATCAAGAGAAGACATAATAGAAGATTTTATAATACCTCTTTAAATGCAAGGATGAGTCACCTCGCTTAGGTGTCCCTTGAAGATTTGGTAATGATTACCCAAGATTTTTCCATGGAGAAGAAGCAAAGGACTCAAGATATTATGTGGACCAATTAAAAGAGAACTTGGTGGAATATTCTAGAGGCGCAAAACATAAAAAAAAAAAACAAGTTATATAATTCAGGTATGTGCTAAATATTCAAATCTCACGATTAACCAAATCTAGGCATTTAATGAAAATGATAAGTTATTAGCTTAGGTGTCCACCTGAAGATTTTGTAATGATGGCAAAAAAATTTTACTTAGAGAAGAAGTTGGTGACTCATTGGTTTAGGTCTCCATGGAATATATGGTCATCATTACCATAAAATTTTCCTTGGAAAACAAGTAGACTAAGTCATGATGACATGGAATAGGTGATCTAATAAGAAGATGACAAGTGTTCTTCTAGGACCCTAAGTGTGCCACCTTGCAAATTAGGCTTGCCACCTCGATGTTATGGCCACGTGACTTCAAGAAAAATGATTAGGCCACTTGGAAAGGTAATGATAAGGTTTGAGCCTATAAATAGGGAAACCACCCCATTCATTCTCACATGAACTGTACTATCATCTATTGCTTTTTACACGCCATTTTCCCCATTTTTCTCGGCCTTGCACCATTGCCCCTCATCAAGTCACTCAAGCTAGTTCTAAAGGTTTATCTAGGTAAGTAAGATCCCTATGTTTTCTCTAGGGCGGTAGACTCCATTGTTGAATCTAGTTAGGTGCTCACCCGTCAAGCCGTGGGTAGGATGTTGGATTTTTTGTATGGTTTTGCTCATATTTGTGCTTGAACGTGTGCTTAGGTTGTTTACACCTAGAATGAGGTCGAAGTTAGCTTGGGTTGAGTTTTATTCAAGGCGAGGTCGCTTAAGGGCTTAAGGCCACAAGGCCTTAGATCAACATTCAAGCATTGCCAGTTTTAAGTCTTGTTTGGTGCGGGGATCGCCCAAGGCTGTAAGCTTTTAAATCAGCATTGAGGCATGTTGGTTCTAAGTCTTGATCAGTATGGGGATCACCCAAGCCCACAAGGTCGTGATAAGGCACTAAAGCATGCCGATTTTATGCCTTGGTTGGTGTTGGGACTTTGTGCTTGGCATTTGAATCAAGCCATGACCCAAGGGTCATTCACAGCATGAAGTGTGTTCACGTCGGGTTGAGAAGTAGAGGTCTGTCGAGCTTAGGATCTACACGAAAGCGAGGTATACCTAAGTCTCAAGGTCTTGGATCGGCATTGAGGCGTGCCATTTCTGAGCTTTGTTCAGTGCGGGGATCGTCGCTATGTGTTCGGCTCAAGTTACGGACTAAGGGTCGTTCCCGACATGTTGTATAGTGCAATATTAGGATTCATGGCATACACATATGAATGAGCATGCTTTCGAGTGAGGTATGAGTCGGCTAAGAAGAAACAATAAGAATAGGTTTGCGTGATGCACTCGTGTGTGCACATAAAGAGGAAAAAACGCTCGTCACCACACAACGTTGGCGATAATGCCTCGTTCATTGAACGGGATACCCCAGTTGAGTCGGGATGTCTTGGTTGAGTCATGATGCCTGGGTTTTGAACCCGAAGGTCTCAAGAAGCTAGCCCTGAGAAGCCTCGATCAAGCCGAGATGCCTTGATTGAGCTAGGAAGCCCCGTAAAAAGCTAGAAGCCCTGGTCAAGCTAGGAGGGCCTGGTTGAGCCAGAACAATGCTAAATGAATTTACATGAGTGCTAATTATGCACAAGCATTGATATGTTGATGTATTCATTGTTATGCTGAAGGTAAGCATGCATTGAAGTATGTTGTTATGAATATTTGCATTTATTCGAGATGTAAAAATAAGTTTGCTATTGATCTACCATTGACACTGTTTGCTAGTATTGTACTTGCTAGGCTTCGACGATGAGATGTTTTTCTAGTAGAGAACTTGGAATTTTACTTACCGAGTTTCCCCAAAACTCACTCCTTTAGCTTTCTATTACTAGATTGTCTTAGAAGCAGTACGACGGAGTGTACCCTAGTGACTCGGGTCTGTCTTGTTTAGCTCGGACATCCTTTTGTTTGAGCAAGTCATAAACATTACTCCAATCAACTATTGACTTTCAACCACTTGTGAGCATCACCAGGGTAGTATCAACATTTGAACATGCCCGACATCAATGCTTTCGGAACCATTTTGGAATCAAGTTGGATTAGTAATTGCTATCGATTTGATCGATTCAACTTGTGATCCTTTTGTTTTTGGCTAAAAACGCATTTGTCAACTAGCCGGATTGTAGAAAACATTGCCTATTAGACAAGTTTTCGTCATATCTGTGAGTATTGATCCTTATTTATTACCTTTCCTCTTCACATTCCCAGTGAATAATCTTTAATATTCTACTCTCATCGCCAAGACGACATGTCGTTTTAGGCTGTTCTAAACACCTCCTGGCCTTCCAACTTTCCCTCCTCACCCGCTTTCAATGGAAGCCAGAGAAGAAGTTCACCTCCTTCAACCGCCGCCGGCGCCGGCGCCGACCTCTCCAGCTCACGAAGCCCTTCTCAGAGCAGGCCCTCGCCTCCGCCTCCTCCGACAGGCTCACGCCCACGTCGTCGTCTCCGGATCACACCGCTCTCTATCCCTCCTCACCAAGCTCGTCAACCTCGCCTGCGCCGCCGGCGCGATTGGCTACGCGCGCCGGCTTTTCGTCACCGTGCCTGGGCCCGACTCGCTCCTCTTCAATTCCCTCATCAAGTCCTGCTCCAAGTTTGGCTTCCCCAATGATGCGGTCGCGTTCTATCGCTGCTCGCTGCTCGAAGGCATTCCCCAGTAATTACACTTTCACGTCCGTTATTAAGGCTTGCGCGGACTTGTCGGCTTCGAGGCTCGGTAGAGGCGTTCATGCCCATGCTTTGGCTTGTGGGTTTGGGTCGGATCCTTATGTTCAATCGGCTTTAGTCACTTTTTATGCGAAGTCGGGTCATCTGAATGTTGCCCGTCAGGTGTTCGATAAAGTGGGGGAGAGAACAGTTGTTACATGGAATTCGATGATTTCTGGGTACGAGCAGAATGGGTCTGCTAAGGAGGCAATTGAATTGTTTGATCATATGAGGGAATCGGGTATTGAGCCAGATTCAACTACATTTGTGGGCGTTTTGGCTGCTTGTGCGCAATCAGGAGCATTGAGTTTGGGGAGTTGGGTGCATGAGTATGTTATGGACAATGGGTTTGATTTGAATGTCGTGTTAGGCACTTCTCTGATCAATATGTATGCTAGGTGCGGAAATGTTAGCAAGTCGAGAGAAGTTTTTGATTCAATGAGGAAAGAAATGTTATTGCTTGGACTGCTATGATTTCTGCATATGCGACAAATGGATATGGAAACCAAGCAGTTGAGCTATTTGAGCAAATGCGACTCCGAGGCCCATGGCCTAACAAAATCACTTTTGTGGCGGTTCTCTCTGCATGTGCTCATGCTGGGCTAGTTGACGTGGGGCGTCATGCATTTGCAAGCATGGAGAAAGAATATGATGTAGAGCCAGGACTAGAACACTATGTATGCATGGTTGATATGCTTGGGCGAGCGGGATTTCTCGACGAAGCTTATGAGTTCATTGAAAAAGAAATTCCTATGGAGCCTCCACCAGCTGTGTGGACTGCTATGCTTGGGGCTTGCAAGATGCATAAGAATTTTGACTTGGGAGTAAGTGTTGCCGAACATCTCTTAGATAGTGAACCAGATAATCCAGGTCACTATGTCATGCTTTCTAACATATATGCCTTGGCTGGTCGAAGTGACAGAGTGCAAAGAGTTAGAAACATGATGATACAGAGGGGGCTGAAGAAGCAAGTTGGTTATAGCATTATAGAAGTTGATGGAAAGACATATATGTTTAGCATGGGCGACAAGTCTCATCCTGAAACAAATATTATATATGAGTATTTGGATGAGTTGATGTTGAGATGTACCCAGGCTGGTTATGTACCATTGGCTGATTCATTGATGCATGAGTTAGAAGGAGGAAAGGGAATATGCACTTAGATTTCATAGTGAGAAGCTTGCTGTAGCATTTGGACTACTCAAAACTAGCCATGGCATGACCGTCACGGTTGTGAAAAATCTACGTATGTGTGAAGACTGTCACTTAGCATTTAAGTACATTTCAGTTGTTGCCAACAGGGAAATTGTTGTTAGAGACAAGCTCCGGTTTCACCATTTTAAGGATGGGTCATGTTCATGTTTAGAATTCTGGTGATGTGGTCTACACTGAAGCTGGGTGTCATTTGATTCCTGTGACTTGTTGTGGTATGGTGAAAATCCACCTTTGAGGGTGTACAGATGCTGAATGAAGGAATAATCTTCACATAATTGGCAATTGAGAGAGAGGTTTGCCCTTGCTATCTTGCTGAATACTCCTAAATGGTTGTTACACTCAACTTGGTTATAATTTATTTTAGACTTCTTCCAAAGAGAGATGTGAAGACGGGGCTGTTATATTGGTGATATGTATAACTATTCCGAAGCAAGAACATCCCACACTGAAAAATGATGGATGCATTGAAGAAGGTCCCTCTCGTTAGGCATGGCCTCAGCTTTTGGACTGAAGAAAGCTGAGTCCAGGTTTCTGTGTTATCTGCATGAGTTTTCAAATAGTTAATCTGGTGCCCTCACTGGGACTAAGATTGCCTAAAGAACCAGCTCCATGGCAGACCTCTCTGAAATGTGCTGTCACGGTTTCTTTTTTTAGTTGAGGCATGCTCAACCGTATAGGATAGCCAAGCAGAATTCAAGATCACATATGAATGAAATAAATGAGAATTACATGCAATGAGACTCAATTAAAAAGAGATCACTTTATAAGTGATTGAGTGCTGCGAATGCTTTCTGCTTCGCGGCTTTGTTTTTTGAGTTGACATGGCTGGCTGCATCTTCTCATGCACATTACTTGCTTGAAACCTCTGGGGAAGCATGCAACAGCCTCCAAACCGCTGCTGCAGATAAATGGAGAGGACGAACAGAAAACCAACACAAGGGGCAACGATATCCCAAATAGTGCAGGAGATATTTACCATGGTGCAGTAGCATGTACACTAAGTCAAGGTGTCCAGTGTAATATGGGCTTCATAAAGACGGCAAGTGCAGGGCAGCGAACACACTGTAATGACGCCGATGTATAAGGAAGGAGACAGAACCTTCTCCACTGAGTTAACGTCAAGCAGTATCTGGCATAGCAGAAAACCGTCCAGGATCAGACTGGACATGGAGTTTCAGGAAACAAGATAATTGTGAGTTCACAAAAGACGCTCCTCAAGAGCAAGTCGAACCTGTACTTAAGATAAGTTGCCATACTTTCATACCCTTCACAAGCTTTGGTGCGGTACATTGAAGACCTAAACTATCTTTAAAAAAAAAAAAAAAAAATATATTCAAAGCAACTATCAAGTGAATGGCTGTTTTTTATAGTGCTATGGCTAGGCCCGTCAAACGGACAGGTCGGGTAGGGCTGAAAATGATCTGACTCAATTTGTCTTATTTGTTTTGACCCATTTTCATATGAAATGTAAATTTAGTGATGCGTATTTGATCTGGCCCGCACCAGACTAGGGATCCTTTATGTTTAGGCAATTTTTCTTATTAATTTGTCACCTTTAAATAATGAATGGTTCTATAGATCAGCTTGTCAAGTTGTCAGGGAGCTTGGCGGTCAAGTTATGGATAAGAGTGCGAAGGTAGTGGTGAAAGTTTGGCTTGGGCCATCCGTTAATCATGAAGTGGGTTCCGGCTTAAGTTGGATTAAATGTAGACGGATTCCAAGCCACCCATAAATTTTGAAATATGAAGCCATCTTTTACCTTTCGTGAAATGTCAGCATGAAGGGGGAACTTCAAGCAATAATGGATTGGGGTTGAGGTCAAGCCCATAATGGCGCAGCTTGAGTCCAAAACCCAATGGACCCTGTCTCGTCCACAAGTAGGTTGAGCAACCATCTCATCTCGACTAGGTTGGAGCCCTAGGCCTTCTCATGTGAATTCAGATAAGGGGTGAGTGGTTCCTTGTTGTTCCTATTACTGGGGACCAGACCGAACCATTGTCATACCTCATCCAAATACTTTTGAACAAATCCTGAACCAACAAGTCTAATGAAGGCAGCAGTTGTATGATTAGCAACAGCCTTGGCTAGCATAGTTTTGCCTGTCCATGGCGGACCATAGAGTAGCACACCTCGCGGTGGATGAATACTGATTTGTTTGTATAGAGTTCATGATGAGTAAGGGGCAATTCCACTGCTTCACGAGTCTCTTGCTTCTAAATGTCGCATCCTCCAACATCCTACAAAAAAATTTCTCGTAAGGGGGGAAAAGCACTCGGTGGTGTATGTATCAATCTACTAGAGATTTGGCAAAATGCATCTATAGCACTGCTAAACTCGCAGCTAAATCAAAAGTCATATAGCTACTATAATAAGGTGATTTGAAACAATTTGGCAAGTAACGTACTGGTTTGTCGGAGTTTCGGCTGCTTGTGCGCAGTTTGGAGCATTGAGTTTGGGGAGTTGGGTGCATGGGTATATTATGGACAATGGTTTTGATATGACTATTGTGTTAGGCACTTCGTTAATCAATATGTATGCTAGGTGTGGAAATGTTACCAAGTCGAGGGAAGTTTTTGATTCGATGAGGGAAAGAAATGTTATTGCTTGGACAGCTATGATATTGGCATATGCGCCACCGAGCAGTTGAACTATTTGACCAAATGCAACTCCGAGGCCCATGGCCTAACAAAATCACTTTTATGGTGGTTCTCTCTACATGTACAAAAGTATGTTCGATGCACTATGAGACATCAATTATTTATTTTCTTTTTGGGATTGTAGCAGTTATGTTATCTCTAACAAGTGCATAATTAGAGCTCCCAAGTATAGGTGTATTCATTGATCATAGTCTTTATGCTAGTATGAATTGTTTCTAAAGTAGATGAATGTTGAATATCTTATATTCTTGATAGAACATTATCAAGCCCATCATATTTGAGTGAGACATGATATGTTGTGGTGGTTTGTCTATGATGGGAGGTGTTCAATAGGCACCAGTTCACCCATGATAGGATGTGTTTAAGAGGCACCCTTTAAAGATGTGCGAATGGTTGTCTCTTAAGAGAAGTTAAGATAACTTCCTCAAAATGAAATCAATAACAAGAAGACAATCGACGTTAATACTAAGGAATAAGAATATTTTCCTTGTGACTATATTTGGATTGTTGTGAAATTGTAGATTCGTCTCACTGGTGATTCAACGTAGAATCCTGATTAATTCCTTTTGTTGTGTATTGAAAGGTTCGTCGTACCACTTCTATCCAATAGGAGGAAAAAAGAACAAAACAGAAGGCTCGTATTACCATGGATGTTCATAGACCATGCATTTATTTATTGGCAAACACACAATTCCTCCCTCACAAAATAGCCATAATATCAAGTACTATGGCGGACAATTGATAAACGTCAGCATTACTCTTTGTCAAAGGTGGAACCATGCCTCCCTTCTCCAATCCTTGAGTGTCACATGCTGCTTCGCTATTCATCATTTTAGACACAAATATTCACCTTGGCGTAACGCTTCACCTTGTAAAGTGGGATTAGGTCTTTGCGTTCACCTAAGATGTAAAAATCCAATCAAAGCAGAGTGCTTTGAGTAGGGGAGTTCCGATTTTTGCTTTTGTAGTTGCTTAATGTACTCGATCGTGCCTGTAAAGTTGGCTTGTAATAGCTTGATCCCAATCAACCCTAGTCCCTCGAGATCCACCTCATGGCTCTTCGGGTTTGACCCAAGAGACTTCATGCAGAAGTCGACGTTCAACTCCGGGTCATTGACTGCAATCTTCTTGCAAGTGTCTTGAACGATATCGTTTGCGGATTAGACGCAATAAAAAATCATGAGGAATTGGATCAGGAAAGGGAGAAATTAAGAATGCACAATTCATATGCACAATTCATTTTACTTATCCTGGAAATGGAGATTTTCACGTAATTTTCGTATGAAGACAATGTATTAGTACAAAAGGACTGGCCATGTTACACATTAACACAATTTCATATATGGTATTATATAAAAATTTTATTATTAGGCAGTGTATAAGAATAAATATCATCGAATTTGATAAGATTGCCCGTTTTGACTTGCCTATAGCCATATAATAATTAGAGTTTCAAATCATATCCAAATTAATACCATATTCTCCAATAAAATTACCATAATTACCTGATATTTAATGTCCTAATAAATTTGACTTGCGTCAGCCATAAATGCCATAATTACCCGATATTTAATGTCCTAATAAAGCTGGATCCTTCGATAAGATTGCCAAATCGACCTGCCTTTTTGAGAATATTTATTCTTATACAGTGTTTAAAAATAAGTTATATATAAGTATATATTCTTCTGGATTACCGTCAAATTATTGACGGTTTTATTATTTTCTTTACGGTTTTTCAATGTCTACTGGCTAATACTGGTCAATTTGGGCTTAATTCGGAGAGATGTGCGTGGATTCGCGATCTACGGATCCTCATCTTGACAAAATGATCCGACCTTAGAGCTCGGATAAGTTATTAAGGGTCAGGGAAATTGTTTTAGATTTTTCAAACATAATGTACGAAATGTAATAAAGTACTAAATTTTCCATTAATTTTCCACACATTCAAGTTCCAAGTTTTTTTCCTAGAAAGTGCAAATAAGCCCATGTTGATGAGCAGAATTGAGGAATACCTGTTGGCATTTGAATTGCCCAAGTGACAACTTCAAATTTTGCTCTTATTAGAAAAGGGTTATGATTTAAGCAAGCAAATTAGAAGGTTTCTTACTCGATTGCATATTTTGATGAAGTTTGAGATCTGATGGCAAAAAATGAGAGGTGCAAGATTGGATTGCTTCTCATAAATCCCAAAATCCAGAGCTTTGGACGAAATCTTTTCGTCCATTTTAGAGCACACATTAAATATCAATTAGGATTTTCTTATCCTATTTGTGCCTTGTTAACAAATGCTTTCATAATAATTGTAGACTTTAGTCGTTAATTTTTCTTAGTTTTGTATTTTATATTTAACCAAAAAAAGCTCCCATAAGGAATTTATTACTGGGCCAAAGTGCAATAAAAGTCCTCATGCATGAAGCTAAATGCTTTGGCATGTCGGATGGATTTTTTTTTTTAGCTTAAATCTTACGCTGGCCAGCCTTGATTTTTTTTTCTTGAATTATTTGAAACTTTCGCAATATATAATTATTAACATTTAGATTCACATATAATTTTTTTAAACGAGGACAATAGTCACATTGTCCTGGGACAAATCTTCTTTCTCGAAGAAGTCGGATGACATTATTGGATCATATTCTTGAGTGAGTTTATGGTTCCTCATGGGGAACATGCCTTCACAGATTTTCACAATTGAATAAAGAATACATAGATAACTTCAAAAATATCACAAAATTAGCATAGGATCAACATATATGGTTTTTGGCAATAATATGGTTACTATAGTTTTTGACCCGTTAATTTTACTTGAAAAAATTTAACAAATGTATGCACCTTAGACGTTAGTTAATAAAATGTAGTTATACACTCATCATAATTATCTTCTCGAGTTGATGAATATTAAATGTATAAAAAATATAATTATTAAACAAATGCATATATAAACACACATAAGATAATAACGGATAATTACAAAACCGGTTCTTGAATTTTGGTCAAATGTACAATAACTTTTAATTGTTCAATTTTATCTTTGAACTTTTGATAAATATTTAATGTCGTCCTTAAACTGGAATTATTGAATTGAATATTTTCATTTTGTTTAAGATGTGATCGTATAAAAAGTTGAGGGATCACATTGATTAAATTAAAATTCAGAGACGAAATTACATATCTAACTAAAGTTTAGTAATCATATTGAATAAATTAATAATTTAGAGATGATATTACATAGGACAAAGTTCGGAATCATTTACGATATTTTTACCAACATAAAGGGGGGGAAATTCGAAGCAGAGAGCTGGAGCAGATGAACGTTGAGTTCAGTGTTCAGTGAACGCTGGCTTGTTTTTCTCTCTCTCATGGCATCTTCGTCGCCACTTTCCCTCTCTGCAACATTTTCTCGCCTTCACTTTGTTCTGAAGCTCTCGCTTCCGTCGGCACTGCCACAATCGTTGGCAACGAGTGCGACTCTCTTCGTCGTGGCCACCTTCCAGTCCTCTGTTGGCTTCTCCTTCCTTTAGCTTCTCGACCTTGAAGAACTCCACTTCCTCTGTTCCATGGGGAGGAACCGCAAGCGCGTATAGCGATGATCTGGTCGTTCTTGGCATTGAAACGAGCCATGACGACACTGCGGCTGCCATTGCGAGCTCTCTCTTGACATTTGATGGCTCGAAGGGGTAGTTTCGTGGCGATCATTGATTTTCTGATCGGTGTTTTTCGCGTTCAGGTGAGAGGCGATGGACAAATTCTAAGTCAAGTCGTGTGGTCTCAGGTACGTGGCTTCTTTTTGGTAATTCTGGTGTCCGTGGCTTCCTTTATGTATTGAGGAGCTGATGATACGTGAGGAAGATCCTTACTTTGGTGCTGTTTTGTTTGTTTGATATTGACTCCTTAACTCGTGTATGGGCGCAGTCAGATTATCTCCTCTTTTCTCCTCGGCTTTGAATTTCAGCAGAAAATTCTGGTGAACTAGGAATGTAGCAATCGGAAAAGCGTCATTTGCTCAATGTGCCTTTTGGATGGCAGTTTAAGCTGAGTGTTTGGTCCATGGATTATACAGAATTTCAATCATCAATGAAGAATTGCGAATTGCTCTAGATACCCAAGGGCTGCGCAAAATGGGATTGTACAGTAGGTTATCTGCTGCATTGATTCGACCATCTGGCAATGACATAATATTTGAACTTCCACACTTCTTCGTGCCTTTTTTAGTTTATTTAGTTGGGGTGAGGTTGGGGAGACAGAGGCAAACATTTAGAGCTTGGTTTGGACTTATTACAGTTCATGACATTTTGTCAGGGAAATCCAAATCAATTATATCCCTCAACTGAATAACTAATGGAAGAGCTTACCAGTTTGCATCTTAATCATTGAGAAAGCAAGTTTTCGTTTTCTTTTCTCTCGTGTGCTTTTGTGAGTTGGAAATTAGGTTATCTCATTCCCAATCCGAATGTAGCTTTTCTTTTGTATATGGCAACTAGAGCAGTGATCCGTTAGCTTTTCAGTGCTCTGCTGTTGCCAAGACAACTGGCTGGCCACCCAATCTTCTGCTCTTTACCGTATGTATGTTGAAGCCTTTCTCAATTTGGGAAGGATCAGTCTTTTGTAGTGCAAATTCCTCTATGAACTTTTGTTTTCTCTTGCAGAGGAAATCCTTCTCTCATTAATAATATTGCTCCATAACTGCCTGAAGTTTGGCAGAAGGATAGTTTTTGTCTATATTGCAAGCATTTAACCTAAATTCTTACCTTTATATATCAAGGCAGATCTGTCACGCCCCGATCCTCGGGCACGCACACATCATTCTCACTTGGTCGGTTTTATAATGCGATATCCCATGACAAAGTATCGCCGACCCTTTAGTTTATTAAGCACATGCGGAAGCAGTTAAAATCCCCAGGACAATAAAAACGATGGGATAGAAACGGGCCATATTTTTCATATTGAAACTTATAACCAAACTTTTATACAAAACACAAACAAATTCATAACTATTCACTTCAAAAGAAATTCTCAAAAGAAGATAGACTTTCAGCTCATCCAGGCCATACTTAAGGCCCCTCTCGGGATTATCTTCTTCTTCCAAAAATCCTTCTCTTTAAGTTTCACCTCCGAGTTCTCCTTCTTAGACTCCTCCTCAGCTCCTCATCGGGGTCCTGAAATGTTTTTCCCCAAACTGGGATGAGACTACGTTTCAGCGAGTTCTACCCCACTAAGCCCAATTAGTAAACCATTATACTATAGGCTGCCTATACACGCATAGGGCAAAAGACGTACCTTGGCCTCATATCCCACCTGCAAGTCAGTACAATTCATAATAGGCACCCAAGTAATCATATCACTGATCGAAGCATCGATCAAATCGACCTAGTCGATTAAATGCCAACAAGACCACTCACGGTCATTTCTAATCGGTCAATCAATTCATGACGTCAAATCAAATCAATGATCAATCGCGCAGTCAATTACATGTCGGCTGACCATTTCCTAGTCATTCAAGCTATTGCTATTGAGACTCAATTAACAAAACCAATAACCGAGCCACGTGCATTCTCGAGGTAATGCATTACTTTACCGAGCCCACGTGCCCTTTAATGCCAAATGTTCTCATTGGGACCACGTGCATTCTCCGAGGTAATGCATTGCTTTCGAGCCCACGTGCCCTTTAATGCCAAATTTTCTCATTGGGACCACGTGCATTCTCCGAGGTAATGCATTACTTTACCGAGCCCACGTGCCCTTTAATGCCAAATTTTCTCATTGGGACCACGTGCATTCTCCGAGGCGATACATCAAGTCACCGAGCCCACGTGTCCTTTTAGATGCCAAATGTACTCTTTGAGCACACCACGTGCATTCTCCGAGGTAATGCATCAAATTACCGAGCCCACGTGTCTCTTTTAGGATGCCACACTTAATCACCGAGCCACATGCATTCTCCAAGGCGACATACTTCGTCACCGAGCCATGTGCATTCTCGAGGTGATATATCTAATCATCAAGCTCCGTGCATTCTCCAGGCGACGTACTAATCATCGAGCCACGTGCATTCTCCAGTGATATACCAAATCACCGAGCCACGTGCATTCTCCGAGATGATGTACGATTCACGAGCCACGTGCCTTTCATGATGATTCATCCCATTTCTAAAGTAATTAACCACAATTAAATCAATTCAGCACAAATTAAAGTTCAATTAAATAAACGGACTGCGCCACGACGATCAGCACGAGATTTTAGTCGCTGGCCATCTCAAACTTAATTTCCGAAAAAATAAATAAATAATTAATTAATTTCGAAAATTAATTATTAAATATTAAAAATTTCGTTTAGCTCAAAATAAGGCCCAATTAAATAAACGGACTTCACCACGGTCATCAGCATAAATTTCCAGTCACGGGCCATCTCAGTTGAATTTCCGGAAAATAATTAATTAATTAATTAATTTCGAAAATTAAATAATTAACATTAAAAATTCAATTTAGCTCAAAATAAAGCCCGATTAAATAAACGGACTTCACCACAGTCATCCGTATAATATTCCAGTTCCGGACCATCTCCTTGAATTTTCGGAAAATAAATAATTATTTAATTTAATTCCGAAAATTAATATTTAAATGCCCAAAAATCTCACTTAGGCCCGAATCGCCAAATTGAAGCTCAATTAGGGGTCGGAAAATTCGAGATGCTTCCAATAAATAGTAGACCACGTCTACTTGTTAATTGCACAATCAATTTATCTAAATCGCATCATAATTAACTAATAATTGCTAATATATTCTAATCTAACAACCTAAACATAATTAATTAAAACTAAACCAACCTTAAGCATAATTAGCCAACTAATCCAAGATTAGTGAGATTACTCACCAAATCGCGCGCAAATCGGATCAATCCGACGGCGGCGACGCGAGGAACGATTGTCCCCAAAGCACGGCTCGGGTTCGGGGCCGGGAAACGGCCCAAAACGGCCCACGAACAGCTGGATACCCACTCCGTGGGTTTGCTGGTTCGGCCGCAAAACAGCAAGAAAGAGAGAGGGTTGGGGGCGGCAAGAGGTCGGGAGAGCGGGTGGTGGCTTGGCGAGGCCGAGCGGTGGCCCACGGTGGCCGGAGGTGGCCGGATCGTGGCTGGTGCTGGCCAAGACGGAGCTGAACAGAGGCGGCACGGGAGCTGGACGACGCACGGCGGGGACGGCAAACGCGAAGGGGCGGTGGCGGAGCGCGCGGCGTGCGCGGGTGGTGCGGACGGCGGCCCGGCGGCGTGCGGCGAGCTGCGAGCGAGCGGCGACGGAGCTGCAGCTTCTGGTCTTCCTCCGCTTCTGGTTCGCTTGAACGGAAGGGGGAAGGGAAATGTCGAGGAGAGAGAGATGAGAGAGAGGAGGGGAGATAAACATTGACTGGTCAAAGAGTAGAAAAGAAAGAGAGAGAGAGAATGGGCGGTGGGGAATCGCACGAGGGGGAGGGGAGAGGAGAGAGAAAGAAAAGAGAGAAAAGAAAGAAAAGAAAAGAGAGGGAGAGAGAGAAAAAGAAAAAAGGAAATGCATATTTCTTTATTTCAATTTTCCTTTTCTCTTTTTCTTTTCCTTTCAATTTTCTTTTTGGTCTTCAATATTTCCTCCGATAATTTCTTTATTGAAATTTCGGACCCGTCAATAAATTGACGGCGATGAGACATGATCCATTTATCAGGTCAATTAAAAAACCCAGAAAATCCTGGATGTCATGAATCTGCTCGTTTTATATGGAGGTGTTGCTCCCAAAATGGCGAAAGCTGCTCATGCCGAAGCTATTGATCAGGTAACGTTTTATCATTTTGGTCTTTCTTTGATGTTATTATCATCAAGACAATTCTGTTATATGCATCATGTATTGCTCCCTTCTGTTATTACTATATTGAGAGCTCCTCTCAGTTCTTCGACCATCTCTTTATCCTATTGATCAGCCAACATTGTCTTATGTGCATCATAGGGAACTTCCTTTCATGCTAAAGTTCTGTTACTTTAGTGCAGGTTGTAGAGAAAGCACTGACCAAGGATAATCTGACAGCCAGAGATTTATCTGCAGTTGTTGTTACTATTGGTCTGGTTTAAGCCTCGCCTTTGCGGTAATTTGACGTTTTGATCGTTATTCTTTTACTTCCATTCCATGAAGCAGAGTATATGGTTCACTTTTGGGTTATGTTGTCCATATTTGTCAACAAGAACAAAGGAAAATTCTGTCTGGTCCGGGCACTCCTTTCTTTGTCTCTTTCTGTGAATCTGGGGCCGGTTTGAACTTGAAAATGTCTGCTGGTTACCTTACTTAGAAACCTAAAGTGGGTCCCTGACCGAAAATGTCTGAAGTAGAGCGTGTTATATGTCTAACTAGGTGGCTAAGTTTTGACAGCAGAGTTGACAGTCTTTTGGTTGAATATAATGTCATTTTAAGAACATGTGGTAGGCTGATGTCGACTGGTTTGAACCTGTGCTTTCGATGATTGAATTTACACATTTACGTTTTTCTTTTGTTGCATGCACGGATATGCAAACTTAAATAGCAGCAGCCATCTGAACTGAGCTGAGGAGCTTTTGTTGTTACATTTTGATGGATTGCCGGGATCAAGGATTTTTTCCTTTTATTCACTGAAACCCGCATCACTAGGGGTGAGCATGGTCTGGGTTGGTCCGGGCCACCCCCTAACCCTAGGACCAACCCGTATAGTGTCGGTCCTTAATTTTTAGGATCGATGACCGACCCTATTGAGCCTAGGACCAAGGATTGGACCAACCCAATGGGTTCGGTTCGGTTCCAGGGTCAACCCGGGACCGATCGATAATTTTTTTCGTCTTATATTTTATACTCCCTAAAAAAGCAAACCTACAAATTCAAATTACACATCTATTGACAATGCGGCATTGTGCAACTAAACTATAAATACCAATACATATTTAGCAAATTTAAAATGGCACAATAATAGAAATTTCGTACATGCTAACCACTTATCAAGATATGGGACAAGATGGAAAGTTCTTATAATCATCTATCTTTAATATTCATAACACCATATGTAATAGTGTTTTCCTGCATTTGATCATGTAAAGTCCATTCAACCAAAAAATGAGCTTCACACCACTTGACTAGCAAATCACCGTAGTAACTGCAGTACTACTCTACTCTTCAAAAACTTCTACCATTTGATACAAATTGAAAAGCAAAGTGCAGCTGAAATTCATTAATAAAATACAATTAAACCATAAAAAAGTTCAAAATACTTAATATAAACCATGAATGTATAACTTCACATCTTGTTAATTCACTTGAACTTCTAAAAACCTAAAAACAAAACAAACGATACATAATTCATACTCAACGAAAGTTTTAAATTGAAATTACTATTAGTGCTATTGATAAAACATCTCAATATAATATAATATAACAAACATTTTACTTATGTTTGAATATATAAAAGAATTATAAATAATATAGTATAATATACGGGGTTGATCCAGGGTTGGACCGACCAAAAACTTTTAGGACCGAGGACCAACCCGCACAGTGTTGGTCCTGGAATTTTAGGACCAAAGACCGACCCAGTCCTCTTGGGAACCGGAGCAGGACCGGTAGGGTTGGGCCGGTCGGTCCAAGGTCAACCCTAGACCGTTACTCACCCCTACGCATCACCAGTTCAATGCATCATATTTTGAGGTATATGGCTACATGCTCTTTTATTTTTAATTTTTTTTGGGTGGTGCGGTTGGCGTGCGGAAAGCTCGAAAAATTGCTGGGCTCTTCAGCAAGCCTATTGTTGGCGTCCATTGCAGTGAGGCCCATGCTTTAGCTGCAAGGTTAAAAAGGAAGAGGTAATTGTTAATACTAAGGAATTTCACGTAGTTGGCGGAAATATGTATACTGGACATGTCAAAGGACAACACCAATTTTATTTTTATTAATTTTTATTTATTTTTATCGAGTCTAGTATTTTACGGAATTAGTGACAGCATGCAATATAGGGCTCCTTCAGTTTTTTCTCTTCTCCGCTTTGCGGTTACGATGTTTTTTTTTTTTTTTCTCCAAGTGCACTCAAAACAAATTAAGGAGGATATGCTTAGCGATAATAAGTACACTTCCCTCCTTCTGCAGATTAGTCCAACAATATCTGCAGTTTCCTTTCTTGGCCCCTTCTCATTTCTGGTAAATATTTGTAATCTTTATACATTAGTAGTATTCTGGGCATTTCTGGTTTCAATTGGGATTTGAGAAAAAGCATTCTTGAATTGCTTCATAGAGATTAGAAGCAAGCATATCCCTCAAACTATGATCCAGGCATCTTGAATGGATGATTTACTTGTACCAAATATGAATTTGTATATTTTGAATGCGTATTTGATTAATATTTTATCTTAAACCCGGTTTCTCTTTTATTATTAAATGACTGGAGTTTTTTTTTTTTTTTTTTTTGTGAAAGGTAAGAATATATTGAGCTTTAACCAAAAAATACAAAAGATCCGACACCACAAACTTCCACTCAACAAGACAACAAGTCAAGGTGAGTGGAAGGGAGCCGAAAGTAAAAAAGGACCACAAGAGCGAGCCTAAGTAAGCAAGACAGCCACATAAGGCAAAAGGCAACAGAAGGCCATGAAAGGCCAAAAGAACCACAAACTACGCATACATCCGGTAGCGACAAAAGTGAAGAACCGTCAAGGAAGCAGCCGTGTAGATGAAGAGTATCTAAACAACAAACACCAGGCTAGAGCCCTGTAGAAGTAGAATAGTCCCTAGCTGAAAAAATGATTGGATCAATACCCCAGCTACGCTGTAGCCTCCGGTTTCTATATGTATCATCCACATTCCTGTAGGTGGTGGCCTTGTCTCTGACGACCTTGATGAGTTGATTCTTCACCTCTGGGACGGATAAGCTTTGCTCTCGAAATAGGATGCTATTTCTGTGCTTCCATATGTAGTAACAAAGAGCACCAAAAGAGAAGCGAGCAATGCACTTATAAAAGTCTTTACCCATAAGGAAAGTGGCGGCCCAATTGAGGTTCTCGACCCACGAATTGTTTCGCCACGGAAGATTGCACCTGGAGGCCCAAAAGAAGGCGATGCTAGCGGAGATGCGGCAGCCAAAAAATAGGTGGTCTATAGAATCCGGTACCTCATTGCAGAATGGACACAAGGCACTATCTATCCTACCATAATATAATAATAGAGCTTGGGTAGAAAGCCTACGTTTGGCAATAAGCCAAAGGTTAAATTGGTACCTTGAAGTGATGGAGTTGTTCCAAATGAACGTGTGCCAGGAGACCCGAGTCTTCCTCCTCCTAATCAAATCCCACGCCGAAGCCACCGTAAAGAGATGGGAGGTATTTCCCTTCCAGCCAAAACGATCGGAAGAGTGGGAGAGGGTGGGAAGGGGATCCGCCCAAGAGTCTAAGACCCCCTTAATCATAGCTCGACAATTAGTGAATAGGTCCGCCACTGTCGCCTGCCTAGGAAGGCCGGATGCATATATGGTCGAGTCCGAAAAGTACAAGTTCAAAGGGCCCCTGGGGTGCCAATTATCAAACCAGAGGGATACCGAGCAACCATTCCCAATTCTCCAATAGAAAGAGCTTCGACACTCGGTCCGAGTTGGAGGATCTTCTTTCGAGCCCACGAATTGACGAGGTTGGTTTTTGGCCACCCGAAATTCGCCCTTCTTAAGAAGGTCGAGTGAATCCATTTGCACCATAAAGATTCCTTATCGGTAAACAGAATCCAGATATGTTTTAACATGGCGGCCTTGTTATACTCCCGAAGCCTTCGGATCCCAAGGCCCCCCTCGTCTTTTGGGCAACAAACGTCCTCCCAGGAGACCTTTGCACCCCCTCTTCCCAACTCCGGGCCTTTCCATAGGAATTGTCTAAGTATTCGTTCAATTTGATCCAAGACAGCTGCAGGTAAGATAAAAACACTAGCCCAGTATGCTTGGATGGCATGAAGGACTGACCTGATCAATTGTAGCCGACCGGCGAAGGAGAGGAAGCGATGGGTCCAAGATTGTATTCTCGCAGTGATGCGGTTGACTAGCACGTAGCAATCCGCCTTGCTGATCCGGGAAGTGATGATGGGAACCCGAGATAGCGAGCCGGTAGTCTTCCTTCTAGGAAACCAAGGGTAAGAAGGATTTGGTTTCTTAAAGAAGGTGAACCTCCTGCAAGGTAGACTTCGCTCTTATTTGTGTTTGGAACCAATCCAGACCAATCAGAAAATATTTGGAGACCTTCCTTGAATAGCTTTACCGAAGGCAAGTCGGCTTCACAGAACAAGAAGACGTCATCCGCAAAGAATAAGTGTGTAAGGTTAGTCGATTTGCATCTCCAGTAATATTTGAACTCCGGCATCGAAGAGCGAGTGGTGAGAATACCTGATAGTACCTCCATGACCAATGTAAATAGGTAGGGAGATAGAGGGTCTCCCTGACGAAGCCCACGGCCACTGGCAAAAAACCCATGTAACTCCCCATTCAAAGCAATGGAAAATTTAGGGGTCCTCACACACGTCATGATGAGCCGGGTCAAGTGATCAGGAAATCCGAAGGCCTGAAGGACAATCTCAATGAAGTCCCAGTCGACTGTGTCATAGGCTTTTCTAAAGTCTACCTTGATTGCACATTTAGGTAAGTAAGGTTGGATGTGAAAGCCAGAAAAGAGTTCCTGAGCCAGTAGGATATTATCTCTGATTCGCCGGCCTTTAACAAATGCGCTCTGGGAAGGGCCGATGACATTTTGTAGGATTGCAGCAACCCGATTGGTGACTGAATAGTGACGACATTGTGATATTATCAGTATATGTAAATTCGTTAAGATTGCTTTACGTGCATAATGCAACCATCTAAGAAAAGAGAGAGATGCCTGAGTTATACGAAAATCAGCAGGGTACCACTGCCATGCCACCCCGACAAAATTCCCTCAACTCAAAACTCATCATTATCTCTCTATGTGATCACAACCTTTCTCTTCTATCAATTTTTTTTTTTTTTTTGCTAGTAAAATGAAACGTTATTACGAAGAGAGTATGCTGGAACTGGGCGCTTCGTTTGCCATCGGCTGTAACTGCAGTCCATCCATTAGGCCACATTCTATCACGCCAACCTCCGATTAGGAAATTGTCAGACGGGTGAATTTCGAGAAAGGGTCATTTAGTGAAAGCAAATATAATTCGAGAGAAGACCACAAACAAATTATCCGAAAGAAAACCTACATTAATCATCGGTTCGATAGTCCATGTCTGTCCAGCCTTCCATCGCCCCAACAGCTTTATTTCCAGCACATTTCAAGGAACATAGAGGAATATGACCATTGATTGCAATTACCGGCAAACTAATTGTATCCCATATCCATTTATTGTCGAGATATGACCATTGATTGCAATTACCGGCAAACTAATTGTATCCCATATCCATTTATTGTCGAGATAGCTAAATACTAAGTACATATGTTGAGTCGAAGAGCAGCCATAAGAAGGATACTTCCACACTGAGGAATATTTGGCGCACAATGAAATAGCTTTCCAATACCATGACCATTTTTTTTTTTTTATGAAGAATGTACATTATACTATTAGAAATTGGAACGATAGTGTATTTGACTTTTCTTATACGTGGAGAATTGACTAATGGTTTCATTACGAAACAGCAAAGAAGTAGAGGAAGTTAGTAACGCGTTGTTGACACGTTCGTATGTGTTCTTGCAGTCTAATGGATGTGGACTAGTATTGGGCAGCGGTTCAGAGCCACCGTTAAGGGAATGAACCGGCAATCCAGCTATGAATGTACTGAGTAGCCCCATTGGAATTGCGAGTCAAATCGATTGGCTCCCGGACTGCTGATGAGCTTTTAATAACAGCTAGCATTGGCAATTGGCATGTCTTTATGCGATGATTTGTGCAAAGGGATCAATTGGGATCGACTATCAGCCCCTCAAGTGCTAGCGGATGAGGAGGGCTAACAGTGGTCGTAGATCTCGAGTTTTGCAAATCAGGCGTCGCCAGTTAGTGGCACCTCGATTTCTAGGATCTTCATAAATCCTAAGCAAGGATTGTCTACGAAATGCAAAAATGATCATGAACATAAATAGAGAAATAGATTTTTTTTTTTTTTTTGGGTCAGATACCGAATAAGAGTTGCCACCTATCATTTCGGAAAATTCTAGATCGATTGGACACCTAATGCTCAGGTAATAATGGAAAAGTTAGCTACCTAAGTGCACGTACGAAACAACTAGTTATAGGAAACCTAGAGGGATTTGTTTCCGTGTAGAATGCATTAGCGTTCTGTGGCACTCTTTCGGTACCACCGCCCTATTTAGTTTAAGTTCTAGTCATCCATTATTTAATTCATGCTTGATGCATTATTTCAAATGTTACAAAAACACTCATTTGATGTTGTTATAACAAGGCCATATTTTTCATAAGTAGTGGGTCAACTCTCTTTTTGTGCGAAAGTGTGCATGTAAATTTCAATTTAGATGCAACATTTAATCATTATTTGAGAAAATGACATGACTTGACAACGGCATGGCAACTTCAAAATTCATACATAATGAGAAAAATACATGACATGGCAAATATATGTTTGGGAACATATGGAGAAAATGATATGACATGATAATGAGGACATGAAAATTTTGAATTCAAAATGTGATGAGAAAATGCAATGACATGATAATAATTACATGTATGGAAATTCATAATACAAACATGATGAGAATATAACTCGAAGATGGCATAACATAGCAATAGCTACATGATACATGACATAAAAAATTCATGATTCAAATTTATCACTAGGTTCGATGTTGTCGTTCCATCAATTAGACTAACAGAAATTGCTAATGCGGTGTCCACTATCGTGACTCGATCATTAAATGTTCAAGGTACAATTTGACGCATGTGATCATTAAAGGGGTCCATTGGGTGAGGTGGCTCATAAGGTGTTCGTGTTGGCGGTCCATATAAGCAAAAAAGCTCGTGATTTGGCATTGCATCTCACTGAATATTGCATTATTAAGATTTTGAATAGTTTAGGGACTGGGTTGATCAAATAAGTTAAAAGAGATAATGAATATTGAGCTACTCACAACATTGTCCAGTTAAGATGAGAACGTGAACTATATTGGTCCAACAGTCTATCAATTGTGTAATGCCATTAAAAGAAAGTTCAGGAGCTACTTATACCATGATCACATGGACTATATCATCCAAGAGCACGCAATACTGCGGACTGCTCATAAAATGCGGATCAATATAATCTCAACCATTGATAATGTTAGCATCACCTTGAGGACCACATGATGTCGGGATAGGCTTCATCTACATAATTTATAGATCGGGTAATATATGTTTAAGGAGCAATGATGGCGTGGGGCATGCAAAACCATGACATCAAATCATAAGAATTTGGATGCCTCAGATAAGCTGCACCTCATTTCTCAATTATGCCCTGGGCGTGCACAGAATGAGTACGAGGTCTTATTCTTGAAGTGTTCGTCCATTTTGACATAGAAGAGTTGGAAAACGAAATAGATTAAGATAACTTACTTGGGATTCCTAGACAAGGACGTGAAGTGTTGAGAATGAATAAACACGACGAACTACTCGGGCTTGACTAAAATTCTGCGACATATATTCAATTGACCCTCAATTTTCTTCTCCTTACGGAGCCTGTAATACCAATCTCGAAATTTCGCTCGAAGGAGAAATTCCAGTATCCTTTTGAGGATACTTGGGATATGGAGGATAAATTTCAGTATCCTTTCGAGGATATTTGCAACTTAAAAATCCTTCATTATCATTGGTCTGAACTGTTTCCCGCGTTTTAGTGTATTTAAATGCGTATAAATATATATTTATTCATGTTCGGGGTCTAGGATTTTTTGGTGTAAATTAGCTATAATATTAAATAGTGACAGCTGTTGTAATCTCCATTCAAGATATAATCGAGAGACTTTTTCACCGATATCGGGATGGGGTAAGTACCCTATCAGTGCCAAAAATTGTGTACGGCACTCACTTTGGTGCAAAAAATTTATTTTAGATCAATTAAATGCTAATAAATTTGAAAAACGATTATTTTAGTGTCAACGCCGATCAAATTGGCTGGAAATCCGATGTGACACTTTTATTTATTTATTAATCTTTGAAGCTAACATGACTTGTCGGAGAGTATAATCAGCATTCAAACAACATCAAACAACAAAATGATGCCGTTTGGCGTCTTTCCCCCAACTTGAAACCTAATCCCCAAATTGAGAGAGAGAGAGAGAGAGAGAGAGAGAGAGAGAGAGAAGGCATGTCGTCTTCTTCTTCCCTGAAGAACAACACCAGCAGTGGTGGCGGCGGCACACTAGCAGCGGCACCTTCGACCCCTCTTTTTCCTTCTGCTCCTCCGCCCTTGCCCCATATTCTTCCTGCCACTTCTTACTTGAGCAACAATCTCAATCTTTCCTCGCTCACTTGGTCGAGCAATTATGATGGTGGCCGAGCGATGATGGCCGAGCGATGGTCGGCGAACGACAGTGGCCGAGCGGCAAACGACAAAGAAACCCTAATTTCAATCCCCAAATGAGCTATACAACGTTGTTTACATGAGAATGTCCACGTATGATGGCAAAACAACGTCGTTTCTTGAGGATGATGAAAACGACATCGTTTTAAAGCCACTGCAACTTCTTTTTTTTTTTTTTTTATAAATATAAAAACGACGTAATTAATCTAGCCAGAATCTTTCACCAGTGACACCAAAGTGATCATTTTTTCTCTGATTTGGCACTTAAGTGATTAAATGGAAACTTTTGGCATCAAAGTAAGTGTCGTACACAACTTTTGGCACTAATAGTGTACTTACCCCATATCGGGATATACTATATGCTTATCCCCAAAGCTTAAACCATTTTATCACATTGCTCAAATGAGAAATGAATACCGTACTTTATGCACACAATACAATTGATGTGCTTTGAAGATCAAAAGCCCATACGTCGATTTATCCACGAAGCTTCTTCATTAGATAGAGATAGTTCAACAATGGCTTCGAAAAGGTTATTCAACAGGACTTCCAGGAGACAGCGAGGATCCCCGAGCTTGAGTGGACATCCCCTTAAGGGAAGGAGAGAGAGGGTGGGGGTGGACGAGATCGAATGGGAATGCTTGGAGAGAAAAACCCATAAAGAAAGGGATGCAAAGGAAGAGGATGAGGTGTTGTTTTGTGAGGGAAACTGAAAGATGGAAGAGGAAACGCAAAGTGGGGGTTCGCTGCTTTGACTGAACTAAACACAAAATTGCAATTTGATTTTTTGGTTTGGTCTAACACCCCTATTTTCTATATTGGTACTTTCCTTTGAAAGACAACAGGAAATGCAAACGAGAGAATGGGAACGATTGAGTAGGACATTCTCGACTTGTAGAGGAGAGGGAACCATGGGACTTCGTCTTGCTCATTGTGGTTCCAATCTATTTATATTGAGGGCTACAATTGGCCTTTCTACCTAAATCAAAAAAAAAGAAAGGGGTAAGAGGGGGCGGTCACTAAGGATGCACATGGCAACGTTTCTATTTCGGGAAACTATTTCTTTTCAAAAATAGTTTTTTTCTATTTCTACTCCGGGAACAATTTCTGAGTAAAATAAAGTGTTTGGTAATTATACAAAATTTATATTCTTGAAATAGAAAAGAATAAAAATGTGTTTAGTAAAAATTTATAAATTTTGTATTTATTTGTTTTTCTTCTTACTCATGGACCGCCGACCACTTTTGCTCGTCGCCACATGACCTTGCTTGTCGCCGCTTGAGCATGTTGCACAATTGCCGCACGACCATCGCACGATCGTTGCACGACCACCGACCATCGCCGCGGGATTGCTGCCCTGACCCACCGGCTGTAGGAGAGGGCGGTGGCTGGTGGTGTAGGCGGCGGTCTGCGGCGGCATTTGCAGCAACGGTCGGCGGTCGTGCGGCGGAAGGCAGCGGTCATGCAACGGTTAGCGACGGCAGGCTACCGGCGGACGGTGGAAGTCGTTGGCCGGTGAGTCATGGGTGATGGTCGGTGGGCTATGGGCAGCGGCAAGCTGTCGCGGCGATCGCCGACGGTCGCCAATGGTTGGTGCCGATGGTGGCCACGGCGATAGGAGGTGGTCAACGATTGGCAAGCGTCGGGTTTGTGGCCACAACAAGGAAGAAGAATGAAAGAAAAATAGAAAAGAAAAAGAAACTTATTTTTAGAAATTTTTCCCCGGAAACAAGAAGTTACTTTTTTTTTTTGTTTATGTTGCAAATCTATTTCCCAGCCAATTTTTATTTCGAGGAATAGAAAAATAAGTTGGCATTACCAAACATCGTTCTTTTTTTGTTCTAGGGAACAAGAAGAGAAATCGGGAGAAATAGAAACGTTATCATATAGGCCCTAAAGGTCGAAGGCTAGCTCGAGAGGGTTTTTCTTCATCGAAAAATACTCAAATCGTAGTAGGTTTTCTTTTGATTTTCAAACTTGCAAAAAAATTTCAAGTATCTAAAGTTAAAACACTAGTTGCTAACAACCCTCTGTTTTGCCTTTGTTGGCAATGCTCAATGAAACTCCAGCGGCTCTCATGGCATGAGCAAATACTTCACATCACAGATGGATGATACTTGATTTAGATGCATCGTTTGAAAATTACGAGTCTTTGAATCTCGAAAGCTAGCTAGTTAGGCTAGTCAACATATAATCATCTCTTGGAAATAAGATCCTTTTATATTAATACTAAGGCCCATCCTCATTACGAATCATAGTATTACATGATATCTTTCCAATGACACCATAATAAAATGATTTGGTGTTTTATAGATAGAGAAAACGATTCAAATAGGAATGAAGAATTTGGAAATCGACATGGTCCTAAACTATTCTGATTCAACTCAAGATCCAGCTTGAACAGGTTTGCAAGTTTGATTCAATGTTGATTCTTGAAAAGGTTCATGGATTGAAAATCTAGAACCAATTAGGTTTGGTTCGGTTTCCAAGGTCGAGCATTTAACTCACCTATTCTATGTGAGATCCAAATCGACTTGGCTGAATCCAAAGTAAAATTGGTTCGGAGCTGTTATTGATTTTTTTTTTTTTTTAAGTATTGTAACACGTCAACAACTTCAAAAAGTAAAAGGTCCACAAAGACATGCAATTGCACAAGGTCACACACCCAGCCTTGAGACCAAATCCAATCTCTTTCTAATCAAATCAAAACTTACAATCACAAAATAAAAATCATGGCGGTCTTGCCCTCTCTCTATTTGGTCTCGATCTCACGGTTAGGGCTCTCGTTGTTGTCTTGGGTGCGATCCAACATAGGTTGGTTCTTAAGTTTACTAGTGATGACATAAATTGTGAGTTAAAGTAAAATTTACATAGAAAAATTGTGTCAAACAAATTAAAAAAAAAGGGCGGGGGGGTCAATTCTTGGTTCTATTTGAAAACATGCCGATACTACAAAAGTGCCAGTTCAAGTTTATTACATTGAAATTCATGAGTTACAGTATTTTTCATATATCAAGTGAAACCAGTATGCCGATCCTAGGTATCCATAAATCTCCCTATATGAATCCTCTCATTGAAAATGGCTTAGCCTCCTGTGGACTCTTGAGGATGTGGAAACCCGTCCAATTCACCCTCCCCCCCGTTGCTGTGCTAGCGCCCGAGTTTAGGTACTCTCCATAAAATAGGATCATGAGGAAATCACCGGTCACTCGTTCCATCCCTGTGGGTCTATGAACTCGTCGATGTTTGACTTCATTATCACCGTCCTCAAATAATTCTCCCACGGCCGTCCCAGGTAGGTCTTGAATGAGCGTTTGATTGGCGCCAAGTCGAGGGCGGGGGTGATCCGTGACATGTGGATTGAAATCCCTGCGGTACCCTCCTCCTTTTCTCGACCTTGAGCCATCACCATGTTGCCTTGTTGGTCCATCAGCCTCCTAACGAAGATGCTGCAATTCTGGAAGACGATGGCCGAGTCACCAAAAATGAAGTCGATAGTCCCATAAACATGGCAGTCATGATAGAACTGCTAGTTGGAGTATGTATAAAGTGTATCTTGGTAAGCCTTGAAGCTGCATTGGTGGAAGACGGATTGGTTTGAGCTGACCAAAAGTGCAACGGCTTGTTGCTTCTAGGGACCAGCTGTGTTCTCAAACATCATGTCTCTTGCACAGAAGCCTTCTCCAAAGACAGCTGCATGAATTTTGAGAGATTAGTTCAAGAGTCAATACATTAATGAGCTACTAATTGACTAGTTTTAGCTTAATTTTTTACTGAATGTAGCTGAAGTCATAGTGGTGGACCCATCCACAACATTTTTGCTGCCAGTGATGACGGTTTGATCCATGCCGTCATTGACGAACATGATATTCTTCATGTCATCTCCAATATGTACTTGCTTGTTGTAGACTCCTGCTTTCACATATATTACCATTCTTTCGAGCCGTTTCGTACCCATTGTACTGAGTGTGACCATAACCTCATTGATGGTCTTGTGGGAGCCGAAATTGTCCTGGGCCATGATGAAGTCAGCCTTTGAAGTTTTTGCATTCCATGATGCTAAAAGGCTGCTTTATGCAGTGCAGTGCAAGCATCAATAGTGCTCCTGTAAGCAAACAGGAGTAACAACCTCACAATTTTAGTACAAAAATTAATTTATAGGACAAAATAAAAGGCTAAAAAAAAAAGAAAAAAGACAAAGCAAGCAATGGACCACCTCTCCTACCACCATCATGGTCATGGTCAAGGGCCTTGTGCTCAAGGGTGGTGGCGGCATAGACGAAGGTGGTGGTGGTGATGGTGATGAGGAGGAGGAGGAGGAGGAAGGCGGCAATGAGAGTGTAGTTGGACATTTTGGCTGGTCTCTATGGTGATGGATGTTGAGTGGAGACAGTATAGGATTTTCAATGTAGTAAGTAGCGAAGGGGACGGGGTTCATCTACTTATATAAAAAATGGAAATCACAGCTACCAAAGTTTCAATCTTTTGAAACGGCAAAGCTTGTGATTCTTATGCAGGAGTGCATGTCGTTGAGCTTCAGAGTCTTCTCTTTGGCTCATTTACTGATTAAGCGTCATTGCACTTCAAACAACTGTATCAACATCCATTAAATATACATGTTTGGATTAAAGTAAGTGGTGACTACGGGCCATCTCATGAGCACATAAATTTGGTCGAGGAGGAATTGCCCAAATATGTTTCTCCACGTTGTGTACGTTGGGAAAACTTCCAAGCAAGTTCTAATAGAAGGCTCTTGAGCAGTTTCTCAACACTTGACTTTGTTCATAAAGGAAAGCAAAATCAGGCTTTTGTTGGAATATCCTTCATTATGTGGTCGATGTGGGATGTTATAAGTAAATCAAGAGAATATTTGGATGTTGGAAGAGAATTTGTGATAAAGACAAGGTCTTAGGGTCAGCGATAATTCGAAGAAGAAGCTAGAATTGATGAAGACCAGCCTGATTGGTTTTGTTTGAGGCTGGTTTAGACGAGAATCGGCTAGGTTCTTGACTTCGAAAATATGTGAGTGGATGCCGACACATATGTGACTCTTCATGGGCAACCAACACACGATTTTGTTTCAACACTTAGGGTATTTTTATGTTTATTTCTTTTGCCTTAAACGGATCACATCGACATATTGTTTGAAATTCATCTTCCACATCAAAGTCCCCCCTTTGGAGGATGATCAAAGAGTTAAAGAGAGTCCAAAGCATGGGATTGTAATCGAAAAGGACTCCCAAAATTTGGTATTTCCTTGCAAGAGGTTGACGACAATTTCGTTATCTTTGAAAATGCTTGTTATATAGTCATTTTCTCATGATGTATGATCCAATCCCACCTCCTAAAGCTTGATAGGCATTACCACATCAGATTTGTGTACTTTGCCATTTGGAAAAATGGAAACTTTGGTAGTTGTGATTTTCATTCATGGTAACTTGGTCTTCTCTACATGTTTTGAACTTGTCCTAGAATTGGCAAAGTTCATAAAAGCCCCACTTGGGAAATGAACGGAGTATAAGGCGACATCAATACACAAATCATCTCAAGGCAAATAAACCACTCTCCACCTTTCAACTATGAGGTGATATTGCCTCATGCCATGACTAATAACCGCTCTCTCCCTTTGTAAATTATGGTTGTTGCACAATAGAATCAATTATAGGAACAATATTTTGGATGAGCTTAAAAGAAGCTCATTTTGATCGAAGTTATCTTGACATAATTACTTTCAATGAAAGATTGATAATTTTATCTAAACGAAATGATTGATCACTTCATAGTTTAAGGAGATACCCATAAAGAAGCATATCATTAAAAAAAAAAAGCCCCTAACACATATGTGAGTGGATTATGCATATACAAGAGTGGATGCCTACACATGTGAGTCCTCATGGCCAAACAACCCACAGTTTTGAACGTGAAATACAAGCAAAATTTGCAATCAATCCCTTGAAAAGGGAAACAAAAACACTTAGGGTATTTATATGTTTGTTTCTTTTACCTTAAATGGATAGCATTGGCATATTGTTTGAAATTCATCTTCTACATCAAAGTCCCTTCTTTGGAGGATGAACTAGAGAATTCAAGAGTGTCCTTCAAAGCATGGCTTTGTAATCGAAAAGGACTCTCAAAATTTGATATTTCCTTGTAAGAGGTTGACAATAAATTATTTATCTTTGAAAATGCTTGGTATATATACTTGGTTGGATATTTTGTAGGGAGGAAACTTCCTTTTCAGCTCATCGAGCAAGCTTTGAAGAACACTTGGGACTCTAAGCTTGTGGAAGTGATGGCCAATGACCAAGGTTTCTTCTTTTTCCATGTCCTAGATCCCTTGTTCCATAAGAAGATCTTAGAGGAGGGGCCCCTAACGGTGGCAAGGGTTCCTCTCATTTTATCGCAATGGAAGCCTCTTTTAGAGCTAAAAAAAGACAAGTAATCCTCCGTTCCGATGTGGATTAGGCTCAAGAATCTTCCTTTTGACCTTTAGTCGGCGCTGGCAATAAGTGCCATAGCAAGTTACATTAGCAAACCCTTTTTATGTGGCCAACGCACGGAGTTAATGAAGATGATTTCTTTTGCTAGAGTGTGCATAGAAATCTAGGTAAAAAAACTGAGGTGTTCGTCAGTTGAAGTGGTTGTGAATGGAGTGTCATGATCGATAGACATTGATTACGAATAGTGGCTTGTTGAGTGCCTTAAGTGTGGCATTTTCGGCCACAAGTGTGAGGCTTCCCCCGCCTCCACCAACCCGGAGATGACGTCAAGATAGGCTCAGGCCCCACCTGTTTCTTTGATCCTGTCCGGCTTCTGCTCTGGCCGAAAGACCACTGCGGGAGCCGGCAAGCTTGGAATCGAGTCAAGGGAAAGAAGAAGAAGCCTCATCCTCCGATGGAAGGGAGTTTGACCATCTAGGTTAGTTTGAGTGATGAGGGATGGACTCTAAAAATTTGAAGGCTGCTACTTTGGAGAAGGGACTGCCTTCTACCTCAACTCGCAAAGTGCAGAGAGATCTCAAAATTATTTCGAAGCAAGATGAAGCCGTTCTCGTCTCTATGGATGATGTGCCCAACTCTACGAAGCCCCTCGATCCTGTGTTGCCTAGCCCTGTTGAGGAGTTAGAGGGATCGGATAACCTGATTTCCAGTTCAGATGATGACCTACTATCCCCATGTCCCTCGCCGAAGGCTTTGGCTACTAGTAGAAATGTTGAGACTATGCAGGATAAGCTGCTCACCTTGGCTCCTGACCCGCCCCCTTCTTCGGCCCATGCTGCCCCGCCCCCACTCGGCGCAGCTCCTCCAAGGAGGTAACCCTCCTTCTTCCTTTCTTCTTTTTGGTATATATGTATATAAGGTGCTGGAACATTAGGGTCCTTGTTGGCCCCTTGAGACAAGCTGAGGTTCGGAATCTGGTTTTGTTGAATCATTTGGTTTTGGTTGGTTTAGTGGAAACGAAAGTCCTGCACAATCTCTTTAGATCTATTTCTGGGAATCTGTTGTTGAACTGGTGTTGGTTGGCTAATTATGAGTACTCCCATCGGGGAAGGATTTGGGTTGATTGGGATCCTTCCAGTGTTTCCTTTGAAGCTTTCTCTATAATGGACCAAGCGGTTCATGGGGATCTCAGGTGTTTGGTTTCAGAGGCTGTCTGTTGTGTTTCATTAATCTATGTTGAGCACACCTTCACTTCCCGAGGACCTCTTTGGGATGACATTTTGTTTAGGAGTTCTACTCTACAGAATATGCCTTGGCTAGTTATGGGGGATTTCAATGCTATAAAGGACCCCTCGGACATATTAGGTGGTTCAGAAAATTAGCTTCCGTGCTTTGATAAGTTCGACCAGTGCTTAGATCATGCTGAGCTGGAAGACCTCAAGTATGTGGGCTTGTGATACACTTGGTCTACATCTTTTGGATCTTCTCGCAAGGCTAGGAAGATAGATAGAATCCTAGTAAACTCTTGTTGAAGCCATGTCTTTTCCTTCTCGGAAGTGTCTTTCCTTGCACCAAGGATCTCTAACCACTCGCCTATGGTGGTTAAGGTGGTGAACCCGGTGCTCCGGAGGAAACCGTTCAAGTTTTTTGAGTTTGGGATCAAGCATCCGGACTTTGAGACAATTGTGAAGCAAATTTGGGAGCTCCCAGGAGAAGGTGTTCCCACGTATAGGCTTGTTAGCAAGCTTAAGGCTCTTAAAAGTCGGCTCAAGCAGTTAAATACAGTCATTCTCCAATACTTCTACCAGGATTTCAGAAGCGAGGGTTGCTTTAGAGTTGACACAGGTTGGCCTCCTTTAGGACCCTACTAGTGTGGAGCTTGCTGAGTTGGAGAAGAATCAACGCGGCACCTTCTTAGACCTTCGCTCTAAGGAGGAGTCCTTTTTTAGACAAAAAGCTAGAATCAGATGGCTTAAAGAGTGGATCGTAATACAAAGTTCTTCCACCACTATATCAATAAGAGACAGATGAGAAACATAATCCTCTTTGTTATGGATTCCCTGGGGAACCAAATCACTAATCCATAATTGGTCCAGCAACATTTTATGGAGTATTTCCAAGACCTCCTCATGCCTCGGGTGGAGCAGGGAACGCCCTCGATACGGGAGATCTAGGAGGTCATCCGATCTCCGCTAAATGATGACCAGATTACCTCTCTTGCGCGACTTGTCTCTGATCTAGAGATTCGAGACACTCTCTTGTCTTTAGCTCGTGGTAAGGCCTCGGAACCGGATGGTTTCATGGTTGAGTTCTTTAAGGAGAACCAGGGGACGGTTGAGCAGTCAGTCACGGCAGCCGTGAGGGACCTCTTCACCACGGGGAGGCTCTTAAGGGAGATCAACAACATCATTCTGGTTTTGGTGCCGAAGGTTCATAACGCGACCACCGTTGATGATTACACTATTGCTTGCTACAGTTTTATTTACAAACTAATTACCAAAGTTTTAGCAAATCAGTGGGTTTGTAGTGCTAAAAGATCTTGTGAGCCATTCTAAAAATGCTTTTGTAAAGGGGTGGCGGAGTCGGGAATAATATCCTTTAGGCTCAAGAACTCTTCTCTAGCTTCCATTTGGAGCCATATTCCCCTAAGTGTGCAATTAAAGTAGACTTCAGGAAAGCCTATGACACCGTGGATTGGCTCTTTCTAGAGAGTGTTCTCCTTACTTTTTGGTTCCCTGATCGCCTAGTGCAGCTCATTATGACCTGTGTGCGGATGCCTAGGTTCTTCATTGCTTTGAATGGGGAGTTACATGGTTTCTTTCTTAGTAGTCGAGGCCTTCGATAGGGCAATCCCATGTCTCCCTATTTATTTACGTTGGTTATGAAGGTGCTCTTTGGAATCCTCGTGAGATGACGTCTTCCTGTTTTGTGAGGCCGACTTGCCTTCTCTGACGCTCCTTAAAGAAGGCCTCTAAACGTTCTCTTCCTGGAGTGCGTTGCACCCAAATTCGAGGAAAAGTGAGGTGTTCTTGTCAGTGGGCTTGCCGTCCTTAAGAAATCAAATCTTGCTAGACTTAGGCTTCCTAGAAGGGAACTTGCCAGTTCGATACCTGGGGTTCCAATCATCACGTTGAGGTTGGGGAAGACGGATTGTGCTGCTCTTGTTAGTCGCATTACATCGAGGGTACAATCTTGGACTCATCGGTTTCTATCTTTTGTCGGCCATCTCCAGTTGATCAGGTAAGTTCTTCATGCTATCCATGCCTATTGGGTGAGTGTTTTTATTCTTCCTGCGGTTGTGCTAGACCAAATTGAGTGTATTCTCAGACAATTCCTTTGGAGAGGCCCGAAGTTGGGTAGAGGGGGGGCCAAGGTTTCCTGGGGCGACGTATGCCTCCCAAAAGAAGAGGGAGGTTTTGGTATCTGGAGACTCCGCGATTGTAATAAAGCTACAATGCTAAAACATATATGGATCTTGTTTTCAGATAAGGAATCGTTGTGATGCAAGTGGATCCACTCAACCTTCTTAAAAATGAGTAACTTTTGGGTCGTCAAGAAGCCAACTTGTTGTTCCTGGGCTTGGAAGAAGATCTTACAGCTCAGATGGAATTCTGACATAGCTTCTTTTGGAGGATAGGGGATGGCCTATCGGTGTCACTCTAGTTTGACAATTAACATCCTAGGGGCCTATTGAACTTATTTTTCTTGGATTCGCTCATCTATAGTTCCGGTTTCTCTAGGTAGGCTACAGTGGCAGACCTCTTTTCTGATGATGGCCAGGCTATCAGGTCAGTGTTAGAGTCGTGGGAGTCCCCTCTCCCCTCCCTGTCTCGGAACTAGGATTGTTTTTGTTGGAAAGAGAACTCGTCGGGCCGTTTCACAATTGCAACGGCTTGGGAGGCCATTAGGCGGAAGAAGACGTGGGTCTTTTGGCATCCTTTCATACGGAACATTGCCATCTTGCCTCGGTTCCAATTTAACCTTTGGCTAATCACCAAATGTAGGCTTCCTACCCAAGCTCTACTCTATCTTATGGTAGGATTGATTCTACCTCTTGCCCTTTCTACAATGATGTGCCTGACTCTATTGATCATCTATTTTTTGGGTGTCGCACTACGGGTAATATTACTTTCTTTTGAACGGCTAGATGCAATATTCCATGGCGCAATAGGTCTTGGGGTGAGACTCTCCATTGGGCCATAACCTTGCTGTCGAGCAAGGACTTTTATAAATGCATTGGCCGCTTTTCTTTTGGTGCGCTTTGCCATATCATTTGGATGAACATGAACAACATACTCTTCAGAGGGGAGTTGCTTTCCGTGCCGGCCATGAAGAAGCATCTTCTCAAAGTCGTTAAAGACAAGGCTGTCACCTTCAGAAATGTGGATGACTCCACTAGAAATAGGAGGCTGCAGCGCAGTTGGGACATTGACCCGATCATTTTCTCTTCTAGAGATCTTCAGCCGTCCGTCTAAGGTGTCTAGTGGCCGTTGGTTTTGCTAGTCTACCTCTGTGTGAGCCTGCTGCTGCCTGTGGTTGGTGGCGGTTGATTTTCACCTCCCTGGCCCTGGGTGTTGTGGTCATTTGTTTTCTGGTTGGCAGTTGTTTTCGCCGTTCTAATGCTTTCTTGCTTCTGGCTTCTTGGTTAGCCGCTCGGCTTTTTCCTCCTGGCTTCCTTCCACTCATATTGATTCTTATCATCTTGAGTGCAAGTTTTTGAAGCCATGTTCGCTTGTACAGTTTTGCCTTTCCCCAATATATTGCTTACTTATACCAAAAAAAAAAAAAAATCCTACTTCTGGAAGTCGAGGTGTCATTGTTGTGACAATTCGTTGTGACAATGCAAACGATACTTGCCACCTTTTGTAAGTGTGACTTAAGGATGTTCAATTTAATTCTACGTAGATGTGTTTTCTATGAACGTTCATATTAGTTCCTGCTGTCAAGTGATACAGTAAAAAGAACACAAAAGCTTATCACACCATCTATAACTTGCCGGTGAGTAAACCCTTGCTAGAGCTCGTTGTATCTGCCTTCTATGAAGTTCTGATCAAGTATTAATCCTAGGAAATGAATTACGAATCATTACAAGCAACCCTTTGTCGGCCTAGAACTGAAAGCTCTAGATTTGTTGGAATATTCTACATATCCTCGGACTTTCTCGTAAATTCAGTTGCATTCTAACCTCATTTAACGACAAATCAAATGTACTTGACGTGTGCAGGTGCGCATGAGCAAAAATTATTAACCAAGTTATGTAGTTTCTTGATGTGGACCTATACCCACAAATTTAAGGTTTATGGGGGTATGATCTTAGAGACGAAGTTGCTACCTCATTCGGAAGTAAGGCAACGCCCATTGGTTTTAAGGTAAAGAAACACTCTTTTTCCCATTTCACACCAAGGATGTGCATGCATATACAATGCAACCTAGAAGCAAAAAAAGAAGTCAATCACAGTTTATAAGACATAAAAGCTTTTCCATTACCAACTCCACAAGATAATATGATATGGAATATCGTTGAGCTGGAAAGCAAACCCTGGTTAGGGAACACTTGTTAGGAACATCTATATTTGGAAGTATAAAGGTTGATGATCTAAACTGGTCCCCCCGCCCCTTCTCCCCGGCGGGGGTCTCCTTTGGCCATCATTACTCTCACCCAGCTAGGTTCTGCCCTTGGCCAGTCCATGGCAAAGTTTCAAATAAGAGCTTTATCAAGCCTGTCTGAACATGAAGTTGCATGAAGTTGAAGAGAACGTCAACATTGTGACTGAATCAAAACGTCCAGTGAAAGAAAGAAACAAGAAAATTTGTGCTTTTGTCTAAAAAATGGAAGGCAGTTTCATGTCGATTTCAAGATCATCCTCTTTCCATGACCTTTGCAGCCACGCATGGCGCCAGTCAAGAATTTTGGGAGGTGTGACATTGAATTTGTTTTGACCCAGTGTTGACTGAGCTATTATATTTAAATTTAATGGAGAATAACACTATCATTCTTCTGCCGCAAATCGATAGTCTTCTTTTGCACTTATCAACCAGATCATAAATTTTGTTAATCCCTACAAAAATACATAGGTGGTCCTATGTATTGTTAATCCCTACAAAAACTCAATTGCTGGAACAAATAAGAATTTCAATTTCAGTATATGAGCAGCCGATATATTCAAGAGCAAACCATCACAAGCATATAATCTATTAGAGTTAATCAGCAACTCTCTCATAGCTCTTGATTCAATTCTCATGTGCTTAAAGCTTATGCAGTCTTTCAACTCAGGAAACTACAAAACAAGGCACCTCCTCGAAAGTGAAATGCCAGTGTCTTCAGCGAAGACCAATTCACAGCATCTATCAACCAAAAAAATGCCTTGAGACAAGAGCAAACTTACCAACGTAGTGAGGTGGAAGAAGGAAACCAACAACACATGAAACTGAAATGCCAGGATTAGGTTTACGACAACTCTTTGACGCCATGCCTGATCACAAACTCAACACTCAACACAGCTATTAATACTTGAATCCAACAAGGGGCTTGCAAACTCAACATAGCTATTAATAATTGAATCCAACAAGGGGTGACAAGAATTTTTTTTTTTTTAAAGTTTTGGAACATTTTTTAGAGAGTAGCTCTGTAAGATAATGCATTCTACTAATCAAGTATTAGATTAATACAAATGGGGGGCTGACATTCCTATTTAGACAAGAGTCCATCACGTAACATTCATTGATTGGCTATCAATCTAATGATTGAGATTTATATAAGAGTCTATTAACTACCGACATTTATGACAAGAATTCTCTAGAACATGCTACATTTGCTGTGTTGCCCGTCCTTGGGAATATTCTAGAAGTCTCTAGAAATTCTAGGAGACTTGGCCAGTCTTTTTCAATCGTACTTAGTCCTTTATTCATTTGTGTATATTTTGAATATACACAAAATATGTGCAACTTTTGCTAGTAACAATAGCTAAATAGAAGGAATTCTTTAATGCACAATCTCATCTAAAAGTGTGCATATATGAAATAAGAAAACACAAATCACACCATATGGAAATAAAATTTGTTCACTCTTTTTGTGCCACTTTGGATGGTGCGTGAAAACCAAGTATGTTGACACTGTAAGTCGGGTCTAACAAATGCTTTGACATGGCATTATTTTGAGTTTTTTTAATTTTTAATTTTTTATACTTATTTCTCGCGTAATAAATGAACTTTATTATAATCGGGTTTGGATAGGCTCAAAAGGGGCGGGCTTACGCATAACTGAGCTTGAGCTCCAGAAAAAAAAAAAATTAATTGCTTGAGTGAGCCTGATATATGACACCACATCCAAACGCTCTATTTACTAAGCAGTAGACATTGATAAGTGGTGAAAATTCTACCTGGAAAGTTCAGCATAAAACTTCTCAGACATAATTCCTTAGCAAAAACCACATTCGTGATAAAGTTTGGCATCTCACGAGCTTAGGAATAGCATAATTGTAAGAATTTTCCTAATGTGGACTACATTAATTGATATTGTAATTTATTGTTTTTACGGTTACCGTAAAACAGGGTTGGTCTAAGGTGAGATAGAATGTTTCTTAATTAGTCTAATATGAGGCTGGCTAGTGTGGGTCGAGTTGAGCATGGCCCGTAATGAGGGGGCCTGGTTGGAAACTCTATAAATAGTGCTCAAGTTTCTCCTCTAACCCGAATTATCACATGTATCCTCACATAATGAGCGTTAACCTAACGTTAAAGGTAAGGGGGCCGTCTCATTAAACCAGTGATATGGAGGGCAATAGAAGAGAATGACTTGATGCATGGGTAATCTCCTTAATGTGTGGATAATCCCTTTTTTGCTTCCACTTTAAATAATGATGGATCCAAAAATATGTGCATTAATCTTTCTACTCAATTATGCACGTTCTTGTTTTAGTTATGGAGATATTGGGGTTGCGCAATTTGCGTCCAACAATAATCACATCTTAAATTACATACATGTGCTTTTTTTTTTTTTTTCAAACTGGCTGACAAATATGGCACCGGAGAAGATTTTTCTCACCTCCCAACCATGCCAAATACAGACTACGATGCATGTCGCACGTCTCTATTTAGACGCCGACTCCACCGTTCTACCAAAAAAAGGTTGTCGAGTTTGTGCATCAATTTCTATCCAAATTGGAATTGTATCGAAGCTCGGAAGCCAAAATAAGTAGGAGACGTGTCGGCAAGCATCGTGGGGGAGCTACATGGAGAGGACTGATCACTCGACCCCTGCTGCCAACTAATACATTCTATGCCATTTAGTTTTCCCTTTTCTAGGACCACCTATTGATTTGTTTTTTTGAATGTTGAATAGTCGTAGCCCTGCACATTCGTGCAAAGAGGAAGTCAAACCAAAGAAGCGAACTGAAAAAATCATAGCGAAGGAACAAACCTTCAATAGAGGGGGAGGTCAGGTCTATGAATTATTTTTTAGGCACTGTGCACTTCGTAGCATGTATGCTATCCTAGGAAAGTCCCATTGACTAACTGGCCCATGTAGTCTCAGATTCTGACATATTGACAATGGAGACCCCTTCCATCTCCAAATAGGATAGAAGCTAAGCACATTGAGCAAGTAACAAAGAAAATTAGAGTAATATTTACTTTCTTGTCTAACATGAATTAAGAATAATAAAATTACATTCCATCCAAGTATAATATCCTTTAACACTACCTTGCAGCCGGGAAAAGATTGATGAAGGTACTAAAAGTAGAAACGAACAAGTGAATCTCTTTATAAAAGGAGACTATTTACATATGCTTCTCATGGAAAACTTGTAATCTTTGAAGGATCTTAAAATTCTATAGTTACTTACATGAGACAGCAAAACCTCAACGTTGACCTAAGTTTCCAAGTGAATCTGTCCATTGTCATTGTAAAATATTCTAAGAATACTCTAAAAGATGTATTATGGAAGAGCAGCCTAAAGTGACAAGAGAGCATGACCCGGTTCTGTCAACCTAAGGTGATTAGGTCCATTGTTCTTCATCATATTTCTAGATAATTGTATCTTCTCGATAAACTGACAAAATGAACTGAAAAATGAACCTTTTTCATATAATCTCTCCATGCACATTTTCTTGTGAAAAACAAGCATCTAAGAATGTTGCATTGATCCTAGATCTAGTGGGCATTCATTGTCCCAAAAATGGACTCATCCCAGATCCATTTATTGAAAATTAAATAGAGGGAAGGAGCTCTAAGTCTCAAAGTTATATATCATCCTATCTGCCAAATTAATAAATACATGCACTCTCCAAGATTCCCCTTCATGAAAGACTAGAATGCCGCAAAAAGCGGAGGTCACTCAGTCGGGGCAACAAACGCCACAAAACAGTGCTAATCACAGGCACACACTAATGAGATCCCTAGGGCTCGAAGGAGGAGGAGGAGGAGGAGGTGGATTTCTTTTGGTGCCGCTTGGACGGTCGCCGGAGTTGGATTTGCGGTGGACGACACCATGGATGGAGGTCTCCGCCATGAAATTGAAATTCTGGGGTTTTCTTGCAGTTTTACACGCCGAGAGTTTTCAAATGGTTTTACCTTCTGTGTTTTTCTACAAGGTGAAGAATAATGAAGTCATTTGGCCCTTCTACTTACATGATTCGTAAAACATAAAGATGCAAAAGTGAATATTTGGTCCTTCTAATTAATATAGGCACAACAAAATTTACTGACATGATTGGTCAAACAATAAAGATGCAAAAGTGAATATTTGAGAGAAAAAAAAACTTAGCAGGAAAGGCATATTTTGCTGTAAATATTCTTCTTGAAAATTTAGACTGTCTGATCGCAGGATAAAGACAAAATTGATACGAAACTATTTGTGCACTCTCTATGGGCATATCCAGTCAGATAGACTTTGCATAAGCCAAAGAGCACACTTTAAATCCTATTACCCCGCATAAAAACCAAAGAACATTTAAGCAAGTCATGAGAAAAGGATATCTTTCAGTGATGATCATCATTTGCAGCAGATGTAATTATTGTTGATTATTCAAAAACAAAAACTCCACAAATGCCCAAATAAAATGTTTCCGTCACAAGCCGTTGCATATGAGAGAGAGAGAGAGAGAGAGAGAGAGAGAGAGAGAGAGAGAGAAGAATCCCTTAGATATGATGCAAAATGGATCTTGTTCTATCGTTGATCAGAGAGAGAGAGAGAGAGAATGGCAGTCATTCTATACATTTCCACGGAAAAGAGAAGGTTTAGAGAATTCTACGTTTCGTCCTCCAGTATACAAGTAGTTTCATCTTTTGGAAATAATACTGGGAATTGGAAGCTTATCACCTATAATTCCTTGAGCAAAACCATCGCATGAGGGCAATCCAATCACCTAGCATTTACATGTAAAATATTGTGAGAATATTCTATAAGATGATTATGGAACAACAACCTAATATGACGAGGGAGGATGATCCGGTTTTGTCAACCTAAGATGACTAGGTCCATTACTCTTCGCCATATTTCCAGATATTTATATTTCATCTACAGACTGAAAGAATGAATGGAAAATGTAACATTTTCAATTATTCTCTTTATACATTTTTTGCGTGGAAATCAAGCATCTAAGAATGTTGCGTTGAGTACCATCTATTATAATTAGCAATATCTAGTGGCATTGATTGTCCCTAATTGAGTAATCCCAGATTTATTTATTCAAAATTAATCAAAGAGACGAAGTTCCAAGGTTCACTGTAAGTTCTTACGTAGTAGCTCCAAAGACAAAGTCATTAATCATCCTATCTGCCAATAGTTATTTACACATGAATTCACAATGATTCTGCTTGACGAAATAATGCCACAGAGAGCGAGGTAACTCGACCTGGCCTGCATACAACACTAAAACGGCGCTCGTCAGAGACGCCATTCAACACGTGAGTCTTAAAAATGATGAAAATATGGAGCTCGTACACACCAACCGCCAATGGTGATTGTAGAGATCCGCGTAGCTTCTCTAGAACAGGACTTTCCTTGAAAATCCCGATATCATCACTCAAATCCAAATACACAATCGACGACACCTTAAGACAAGGCCACCTAATAGTCCTACCCAACGAGAAACTGCAGCAACTAACTTCCAGGCGCACCAACCAACTCGAGCAATACAAGAACGGCGGCAGTATATAGAAGGTTGGCGGGGGAAATCCAACCTCAGGCAGAGATCCTCTATGCGGCACTCCACCGGGAAGCGGAGCCAGAGGTCGACCTTGAGGCGGAGGAGCTACTCGAAGCCGGTGAAGAGGAACCTCTTCACTGTGGGGGAGGTGCACTGCCTCAGGACGCTGGTGGTGGTCTAAGTGGAATGCCACCGCCGGGAGAGGACGCTGGTCTTGACGACGTCTCGGATGGGTAGAAACGAGAAGATGTGGTGGATCACGGCATCCCGTGCTGAGGAGATCCCTGGGGCTCCTGCTTCGCCTCAAAGGAGGAGGAGGGGGAGGTCGGTTTCGTCTGGTGCGATCGGGCGGTCGCCGGAGAATTCACGGCGAATGGTGCCACGCACAGATGTCTCCTCTCCGCCATGGATTCGAAGTTTTTCGAAGGATTTATACTCTATGTCGACGGCGAACGAGACTGAAGTCATGTTGCCCTTTTAAATGATATTGTTTTTTCTTTTTTCCTTTTTCCCTTTTTTTAATTTTTCACAGAATTTATCTCTTTTCTTTAATTGAAAGGAGGTCAAATTAAACTGATCGATCTCGATTTTACAGTCTACCTATTTAGGAATTCACTTAGATTTCCTAATCTTTTTTTAACTACCGGAGTTCATCCTCCAATTCTTTTCAGCCTTTTTCCTATTTTTGCAACAGAAAATTTTCTCAGTCAATTCTTTATGTAATCATATGAATTGTCTGCTTCATAATGCATTGCGAAACAAATTAAATGATCTTGATGTGAAAAGAAACACAAAATTTACGTGATATAGTACTTCACTCAATATTTCTTTTCTCATCATCAAATTTCAGGACCTTTTCCTAGGTCAATTCCATATTGGCTCACGCCACACCTTGCCCTTTTACCCCTAAACATACTTTGGAGCCGCATCACCTCCAACTAAGGCCGACGATTTTCAACCTGATGTGTTTACACGGCACCAAGGTAAGTCCTCACCTTTCTCCGGCCTATCAACGGCAAAAAAATAAGTGAACATGTATGTTCAAACACATGCGATAAACATGCTGTCATAGGTGGAACCTTTCAACGCTTTTATCACATGCTTAGATATGTCTAATTAAACACATTAGTATTTACATGTGTGGACCCCACATGATTAGATAAGTTTGGACATGTTTTAACATTTAGGCACATTTTTGCATATGTATGTGGGAATTAATATCTTAAATGTGCTAAGCATGTCGTGATATGTAAGGTGTTTAATAAACTTATCGTATTTGGGCTTTAAAAATAGGTCATTGAGACATGATGTAGGTGGCCTATCTCATAGCAAAGGTTGGGGCCTTCAATTTGTTAGAGAGAGAAAGTAACGCCTGCAAAAGAACAGGCAGTGCAGATTGTTATAAGGAAGATGTATAAAAAAGGTGGGAAAAGAGAAAAGGCAAAGAGAAAATAATAGGCGGTATAGATTGTTGTGAAGAAGAAGTAGAAAAAAGGCGAGAAACGAAAAAAGCCAAAGGGAAAATAATGGACTCTCTTTACTATAATTGAAGAGTCGTGGTAGAATTGTCCCATCAAAGGAACCAAATGAGCAAAACATCTGCTCAAATTTTGTGATAACTAAGCTAGTAGTGGTTAAACGGAGGCAAAAATAACAGACTCATGAGGAATATCTATTAAGCAATCAAGTTAGTGTACTAATGATTGTGGTTATATATTTTACAGTTACTTAAGAAAAGCCGTCGGGAGCACTTGCTGACAAAATCACAAGATGATGCCTTTAGGAGTGCTTCTCAAGTTCCAACCAAACAAAGCTCTTTGAAAAGCATGACCTCTCCACATTGAAAGTTCAATGAGGGAAGAGTAGTGCATGAATAACCGAAGCACACCTAGTTGCGAAATTTCTTAGGACCGAGAATTGCATATGCCTTCAAAAGAGCATCCCTGAAGGATAATCAAAGGTAACTCGTGCATGATTAGAAGCTCTTTGGTGGCCTTGTAGACATTGGATCAAATCAGGCAGCTTTCATAGATTACCTGCCTCCAAAGATTCTTCTCTGAAAGGGTATGTGCATCCTAACTTTGATGATCATCTTCTCCAGCACAAGTGCACATGCATTGTGGCATGAGAAGAACATCCTAATTCATCCTCAGACAAGTCCTAAAACCTTGAGTTACAAAACTTACATTTAGTGCACTTGTGCTCAAACATGCAACTTCGATGGAATTAAACCTTTTCATCAATTCTGTCAATTTTAGGTCCACTGAAAATGTCACGGGACTTGATATCTTGTGACTATTGATAATAAATATGTCACATCAACATCCAATAAAACTTATCACAGCTAACGGAAAGAACAATGATTTTATGGTTTGTTTTGGTTTTGGAAAAGCTGAACCACATCAAACTGCACAATGCAGTTTACTTCCGATTGCAACTTTTTTGTCGCGAAAAAATCCCCTTGAACTGAAACACTAATATTAACCTCTTACCTTGAGAGGTCCATAATTACAACTAGTATAAAACTTAAACTCCTAATACTATCACACTTCACCGAACTTTAAGTCAAAAGAGTGAATACAAATAAGCAGTGAAGTGCCCGAGGCAACATACGCTTGCCTATGAGATCAATGACAAACCCAAACTTTTATGAGGACGCCTATTCAAGAGGATAATAAAATATAACCTTAGCATTTTCCAAAGCTCTTCGAAAGCTGAGCACATCGGTGCTCAAATCAAGTAGTTGCGACAGAACAGTGGCTGGAAGTTCATGTACACGTGTGGGCAATTTAACCTTGATAATCAACTTCTCCAGCACAAGTGCATACCCAAGAAGAAACTTAATCAGAGTGAGCAGATGTTTTGACCAAGAACTACAAGCTCCAAAGCAGATGATCTCAACTCTCTTGAGATGTTTTGACAAACATCCAAAGTTCTCCTTCTGTGAGCACAAGAAAACTTCTTCGTCCAAGTTAAAATCTTCATTAGATTCTTCACCAAGTTGAAACTGCACATAGGTACCCCCATTTAATAAACTTATTTCACACTAGATATGGATCCATGGGGAAAATAAATTCATTGGCTCACTAAAATTTCAGACAAACGACTTTCAATTGTCCATTGCAGATGCCAGTCAGTTTTACTTTATAACGAGTCTTAATCAATTTAAGCTCTTAAACTCGTCTACACACATTAAACATGTCCTCTTTCTAAGTGCTCATCACTAAACCATCGCTAAACTCTTGGCTCAAGATCCTAACACAACCCAACAGCAAAAGAACCTCCAGTACGACACTGCTGTTACTTTAAGACATGAACTAAAACTTGCCCTGCACAAATGTTGAGTAGACCGACAGAGCCATGAGCAAATTTCAAATTCCGAAAGAAATAAGAGTTCGAGATTGATCATCTTTATGTGCTTCTAAAGTTTCTACACACATTAAACATGTCCTCTTCTAAACATTAGTGCAAAGAGGAAGTAAGCACAAGAAGTGATCTGAAAATATCATAGCAAATGAACAAACCTTCGATAGGGGGACGTTAGTCAGCTGTATGACTAATTTTTCCAGGCACCATGATCTTCGTAGCATATATCCTATACTGAGAAGGTCCCGCTGACTATTTAGTCCTTGCAGTATCAGATTTTGACATTCTAACACTAGTGTCAGATTCTGACATTCTAACCGAGGTGGCACTCCTTCCATCTCCAAAAGGGACAGTATCTAATCACATTGAGCAAGCAACATAGAAAATCTGATTAATACTAGTTTTCGGTTTAACATGAATAAATAATGACAAAACTACAGTCCATCCAAATACAATATCCTTTGACCCTATCTCCCAGCCATGAAAAGGCCGACTGATAAGGATACTACAAATAAAAATTAACAAGTGAATCTCTTTAATAATCGAGACTATTTACATATGCTTCTCATGTCGAACTCATGATATATGAAGGATCCGAAAATTCCAATTGTTGGTCACATGAGACAACAAACCTCATTATTGACTGAACTTTCCAAGTTAATCTATCCACTGCCATCCTAAAATATTGTAAGAACACTATGTAAGATGATTATGAAACAACAGCCTGATGTGACAAGAGAGCATGATGCGGTTCTGTCGATCTAAGATGACTAGGTCCACTAAACTTTGTTATATTTGCAAATAATTGTACTTTCTCTATAAACTGAAAGATTGAAAATTCAAGAAACCTTTCTGGAATAATCTCTTTTCGTTTGAAAATTGAGGTGTCTAAGAACGCTGCCCTGAGTGGCATCCCCAATAAAAAGCAATATCTAGTGGCATTCATTGTCCCAAAAATTGTGCGATCCATCTATCGGAGATTAAACATAGGGAAGAAGCTCCACGGCTCACGATATCGTCTTATGCCGTAACTCAGACGGCAGAGTTACCAATCATCCTATCTGCCAATAACTAATTGCACATGAGTCCACAATGATTACCCTTGATGAGGTCACTCAAGTGGGGAAACATACAGCACTAAATGGTGCTAAACACGGAAACCATTCAACAGGAGCACGTAATATTGAGCATGTACCTGCAAACACCAATCACCAATGATAATTGTAGAAACTCTGGGCAGCCTCTCAAGAAATTTCTTCAACAGGTCGCAGGCCATCCTATTGTCACCATGCACACGAGGTAGAATTTCAAAATTTAAGTCGGCTTCAACCAAAGACGATATATCCTCAAGTGACATATGCTCTGCTCCCTTAGAACAAGAGCACGTCCCTGCTATACGCAACCTCAGCAAATGCGGGGCCCTAATCCTCCGTAGGTCAAAGAAATTGGTGATGCTGAGGAACAAGTGTTTGACACTCGTTGAATTTATAATGATGTTATTCAAGTCCACGCACCGACCCAACTCAAGGGACTCTAAAACAGGACTTCCCTTTAAAATACTCGCCAGGATATTATCGCTCAAGTTCACATTTGACATCGACAAAACCTTAAGACGAGGCAAATTAATACTAGTCGCACCCAACGAAAAACGGCACCGACTGACTTGCAGGCGCACCAAACTACTCAAGCAAAACAAGAACTGCGGCAGTATAAACATGCACTCCAAACTATCCACTTCCAGGCGGAGATCCTCCACATGGCGCTGCTCTGCGAAGCGGAGCCACTCCTTGAGCTTGGGGCTATCGGCCTCGTCGTAACAACAAAAGCCATTGACGTGGAATTTCTTCAACGCCAAGGTCGAGGTGTGCTGGCTCAGGACGCTGTCGACGATGCACCGGAAGTCCAAGGAGCGGGTTCTGCGATGGTGAGGCCGGACTCTATTGAATACGAGGTTGGTGGTGACGGTCCTCCATCTGTATCGCCACCGCTTGGAGAGGACGCTGGTCCTCACGACGTCCTCGATGGGCAGATGCGAGAAGATGTCGCGGATCGCGTGGTCTGGCAATGCGCTGATTAGATCCCGAGGGCTCGAAGGAGGAGGAGGTCGGTCGCGGGAGGATTCTGGGCTGAGCAAAATCCTCCGGCGCTTGGAGGACTCCGCCATGGAATTGATGAGATTCTAGGGTTTTCTCTCGGTAGGCAACTCCAGGGCGAAGGACAACGACAATCAGAAGGCCCTTTTAGCTTAACTCCAGGGCGCCGTGGACGGTGGATTTGAAATTCTAGGGTTTCTGCGGATGTTCCCCGAGTTTTCCAAGGATTTTTCTTTTTCTTTTTATTTCGATCCGATTTCCTATCCTTTTTTAAACACACTGCGTTATCCTTCAAATTTTTTAAATATTTTTCCTAGTTTGAATTATTAACAGTTTGTGCAATAAATTATAACTTATCAAGTATAATAAAAATCACTTTAATTTACTATGGTAATTAGCATCTGATTATTTAAGCTTAATAATCGAGTTATCTTATAATATAATTTTCATTTCATTGGGTAATTAATAATTAATAACTTAATCCAAGTATGGTTGCTTATGGACCGTGCATGCACTTCATTAAATTATGGAAAAACTAATCATAATATTGAAATAAAACTAAATTAACGGTTTCAAGGGTTACCCTATAACCAGTCGGGTATGTTGGGTTCTTACCCTTGAATCTACCCATTGGAATCATGCATGCTTTGCTTTTAGGTCTCTAAAGATTTCCTTGTTTCCACAAATTAGATATTGAGCTCGATAATAATAAGCTTGAAAAAAATTAGCAAAGCTTAAAATCTTATATAAGATTTTCTTTTTTGGATAATTACGGGACAAATCCTAAAAATTAGTTAGGATAAAATGCGCTTGAACCTTTTGCTTAACTCCGTCAATTTTAGGTGGATAGAAAGTGTCATAATTTTTTTTATTCTTTTAATATCCCATGACTATTTATAAAAAAAATGTCACGAGAACATCCAACAAAACCTAGCAAAGGTAACAGAAAGACTGATGATTTTATGGTTTGCTTCGGTTTTCGAACATGAAATACAATTTAGTTCTGATTGCAAACTTTTTTGCCTGGAAAAAATCGCCTTGAACCAAATTAAACCACAAAAAAAAAAGGCTGTTAAAATTCGACTTTATCTCCTTTTGGGCAGCAAAGACATACTTCAGGTTTGCGTCTTTAAAATCAAACGCAATCCAAGGAGTTATTTGCTTATTCATATATTTTTGGACAGAGAAAGCCGAGGAATACATCAATCAAAACATCCCTTTATCTGTCGATAATCCAAAGCACTACCATTAACATCTTTCCTTAAGATGTTCATATTTACAGATGAACTAAATTAAAAAAAAAAGTTTAAATTAGGTACACGTAAAAAACCTAATAGCATCATAGTTCATGTAACTTTACTGTCAAAAGAGTCAATACGAATGAGTAGTGTAGTGCCTAGGGCAACATACCTTGCCATGAGATCAATCCGAAACCCAAATTCAATATCCTCTGAGCTTGTCTTCCAGTTGGGAAAAGATCGTAAGGGTATTGCAAGTATAAATGAACAAGAGCGTCTCTCCAAGAATCAAGATTATTTACATATGCTTCTCATGTAAAACTTGTGATCTTTAAAGGATCTAGATCACATAAGTCAACGATCCTCATTATTGACTGAAGTCTATTAGTGAATCTGTTTTGCCATTCTATAATATTCTGAGAATACTCCCGTGAGATGTTCTAGAACAATAGCCTATAGTGATGAGAGATCAAGACCCGAATCTATCAACCTAAGATGGTTCATTACTCTTCGTCATATTTTAGATAATTGACTTTTCTCTATAATTTGAAAGAATGAACTGGAAAAGTAGCCTTTTAAAATAATCTTTTCATGCATTTTTCTTGTGAAATTAAGTATCTAAGAATATTGCATTGATCCCAGATCTAGTGGGCATTCATTGTCCCAAAAATTGAGTCGTCCTAAATTCATTTATTGGAAATTAAAGCTCCAAGGTTCACAATACTTTCTTATGTTGTAACCTGCCAAATTAATCATACATGCGCTCTCGATGATTCCCCTTGATAAAAGACTAGAATGCCACAAAAAATTGAGGTCAATCACCCTAGACAAGAAACACCACCAAACAGTGCTAATCACAGACACCATTCAACACAAGCATGTCTTACGAATGATAAAATTATAGAGCTTGTACCTGCCAACACCAACCGCCAATGGTGATTGTAGGAACTCCGCACAGCTTCTCAAGAAGTTCCTTTAGCAAGTCGTAGCACATCCTCTTGTCGCCAGACAAAAGAATTCGAGCAGAAAAAAGTAATTTGGCTTCGACCAAAGAAGATATATCGTCAAGTCTCGGACGGTGATGCCAATCCCCAAATATCTGCAGTGACAGCAAATGCGGGGCCCAAATTTTCTCCATGTTAGAGTTCTATTCTTCAATGATTGCCAATCCTTTCACACTTAAAAGAATCTATCGTAGAGTTCTTCACGCCCCAGCACTCGCACAACTCAAGCGACTCTAAAACAAGACTTCCCCTTAAGATTCGCCCGAGGATATCATCACTCAACTCCGCATATTCGACAAGCCCTCAAGACAGGGCCAGCTAATAGTCAGAGAAACGGCACATACTAACTTCAGGCGCACCAACCTGCTCCAGCAATACAAGAAAAAGGGCAGTATACAAAATGCACCGCGACTCGTCGGATAGCCACAGGCGGAGATCCTCCATGCAGCGCGGCTTTGCGAAGAGGAGCCAGAGGTTGACCTTGGGCCGATCGGCCTTGTTGTACCTGAAGCCGATGACGTGAAACCTCTTCACCATGGGGGAGGTGCACTGGATCAGGACGCTGTCGATGACGGACGAGAAGTCCAAGGCGCTGCGAGGCAGGCCTTCAATCTCTCCATCGAAGACAAGGTCGGCGGTGGTATTTGGAGAGGACGCTGGTCTTGACGACATCTTCGATGGGTAGAAATGAGAAGATGTGGATGGTGGCGTCTGGCAAGGCGCTGATGAGATCTCCAGGGCTTCTGCTCCATTGCAAAGGAGGAGGTCGGTTTGGTTCGGTGCGATTTGGCCGGTCGCCAGAGGATTTGCAGTGGATGGCGCCGCGCACGGAGGTCTCTGCCATGGATTTGAAATTCTAGGATATCTGGGGATGTGACCGGAGTTTCCCAAGGATTTTACTTTTTTTTTCGTTTTCATTCTATGCGGTTTGATTGGGCTTTTATTCTATCGATATATACTTTCAAAAATCGATTTATTGATATTGAACAACATGGCTCTCATGCGGTGCTCATGCCACGCCCACAAAAATCCAAGACAAGACAAATAATATATACAAACATACTGAAAAAGGAAAATTACCAAAAGAATAAAAAGGAGATGATAGTTGCCCTCCATAGCCAATCGTCTACTGCTATCTCCAAGGACTGAGTGATTTTATTCATAGTTTGTTGAAAAATAATATTCCGAGTAATTTAAAGCTATTCTCATTATTGTTCAAACTATTCTTTTTTAACGTAACCATAATACAAATGATTTTTTTCAGTGATCAATAACTATCTAGATGTATGTCAATAGAATTGGCCATATTACAATTCTTGATTACTTATATATGCATCTTGTTTTTCAAAAATCATTCTACTAATTCTTTTTGAAATATATTCAGTTAGAAGAACATTTATATGAATAAAGTTTAATGTGGACACCACGCGGAGCTCGTGTTGCACAGAAATAGCTCCATATTTAAGAAAAATTAATATAGTACAAAAACGGAAATATTAAATGGTACGGGGTGTTGCCGTCTACCAGAACCGACCGTGCAGACGCAAATCCTCTACCAACTGTGGTAGATAGGCCGGAGCAATTATTTTCGATATATTTGTGCCCAGTTCATCTTGTAGTCGTGAATCTCTCTCCACCTTCATATGAATGAAACAATCTGCACCTACGCTAATATGACTTTTCTTTCTGAGAGACTAAAATCTCTTCGTCTCTTATGTCCGTATTGGCCGAATTCTCAAAGAATAATACTCCAAAGAGAGCAAGACGTGTAATCTCTTGACAAAGACCATTTCCATTGGTTATGGTCTTACAAGGAACATGCTAATAACTGTGATTATGTATTTTACAATTACTAAACAAAAGATGTCGGAAGCACTCCCTGACAAAATCATGACATGATCCCTTCCCAAATGAAGCGCTTCTCGAATTCCAACCAAACAAAGCTCAGTGAAAAGCATGATCCATGCACATCGAAATCCTAAGGTTTTCTGAGGGGAAGACCAGTGCAGTGCATCAACGACCTAATCATGCATAATCGGGAAATTTCTTAGGGCCGAGGTCTGCGAATGCCTTGAAAAAAGCATCCGGGGAAGGATAATCAAAGATAAATTGGGCAAGTTTAGAGGCTCTTTGGTGGCCTTGTACAAGTTGGATCACATAAAGCAGCTTCCAAAGATCACCTAATTGGAAAGATTTTTCTCCACTAGGTACATGCATCCTAACTTCGATGATCATCTTCTTCAGCACATGCTTCAATGCATGATGATGAACAGCGCAATTAATGATTTCAACTCAATTGAGATGATTTGCTACCCACATGATGCTCCATGTTGCGAATCCCATGATCCATCTTCATCAATGTTATTATCTTGAAGGGATGAATGAGGCGATTGGCTTCATGATAAAGGATGTCACTCATCCGGAACCTCTTCACCATGGACATGACCTTGCTTGTGAGTCCCTGATCCCTGCAAAACGGGAAAAGAAGAAAAGAGGAAGACGTGAAAAGGAACAACTGGTCGGATAATGTGCCAGGCAAAAGAACAGGTGCATTGACTTTTTTATTTATTTAATTTCATACTAGATCACTAGAGTTGGGAGTAATCAAAAAAAGCATCGACGTCTTGATTTCGAGTTACCCGTTTTGGAATTTCTCCAATTCCCATCCTCGTAGTCCTGAAACATTCTGCAGAGCCTCCTTCCACTTGTTTATAGTCGCTGACTCCAACCCCTTGGCCGCATGGTTGCAGAAGGACTGTTGTTAACCCTCTGCTGTTTGCTGACGACTGAAGGGCGGACATTGTAGAAAATGGCCATGATTGTCCTCTACTCCACCATTTTCTCCGCCTCCTGCAGAAAACTCTTGCTGGAAGCGAAATCTATGGGAAGATGGGAATGCATATCTCGGTGTGCCCGATGACTTCAATAATCTTGGGCGTGATCTCCTCTCCAATCTCAATCCCATCATGGTCAATAAATGCATGGATCCCTGAAGCAGTGAGGCTTTCGTAGAGAAGTTGAATCAAGTTCCTCCTGGCATATTCTACTCTGAGAAAGACTTTGTAGCGGCTAACAACGGGCCATCCAGTGATGGAAGCGACGAGTAATTGTTGCAGACATCCAGGAGTGAGAAGCTTAGGAAAAAGTGTAAAGACCATATCTTTCTTCAGACGGGGGAAATCTATGAGTCCAACATTGCCAGATCAGTTTGGATAATGGATTTGCCTTGTCGTCAATCATCTAATATTTTCGAGCGGTGACAGACATTATATACGTAGACAAGAGAAACCACTTCCTGCATCCACATAATCGCAGAAGACAAGGGAGTGCTCATTATCAGACAGATCAGATACAAATAATAATACGAGGAAGTGGACAAGAAACCCTTGAATTACAAAGCAACGGACCTGATCAAGCCTGAAAACTGAAATCCACTGGCCAGTTTGAAGATCATATAGCGCGAGACGGTGCTAATCACAAACACCATTCAACACGAGTGAGTCCTATAAATGATGAAAATACCGAGCTCATACCTGCATACACCAACCACCGATGGTGATTGTAGGAACTCTGCGCAGCTTCTCAGGAACTTCCTTCAACAAGTTGCAGCAAATCCTCTTGTCACCAGACATATCAGTCATAGTGTCAAAATCTAACTTGGCTTCCATTAAAGAAGATATATTGTCAGAGTCTGAAGACAGCACGATGACAACAGTGTCCTGAAACCTGCAATGACAGCACATTCAGGGCCCAAATTTTGATTGCACAAGATGAACTAAGGCCTACAAGTGGCAACTCTTTTACACTTGCTGAATCTCTCATAATGTTATTCACGCCACAGCACTCGCGCAACTGAAGAGGCTCTAGAGCAGGACTTCCCCTGAAAATCCCCACAAAGATATATCACTCAAATCCGAATACACAATCGACAACACCTCAAGACAAGGCCACCTAATAGTCCTACCCAACGAGAAACTGCAGCAACTGACTTCCAGGCGCACCAACCAACTCGAGCAATACAAGAACCGCGGCAGCATATAGAAGGTTGGCGGCAGGAAAACCAACCTCAGCAGAGATCCTCCACGTGGCATTCCGCCACGAAGCGGAGCCAGAGGTCGACCTTGGGGCGGTGGGCCTTCTCATACTCGAAGCCATTGACGTGGAAACTTTTCACCGAGGGGGAGATGCACTAGCTCAGGACGCTGCCAACGAGGAGCGTGAAGTCCAAGGGCTTCCGAGGCGGGTCTCCACTCTCTCCATCGAAGACGAGGTCGGCGGTGGTCGTCCAAGCGAAACGCCACAGCTGGGAGAGGATGCTGGTCTTGACGACGTCTCGGATGGGCAGAAACGAGAAGATGTGGTGGATCACGGCGTCTGGCAAGGCGCTGAGGAGATCCCTAGGGCTCCTGCTTCGCTGAGGAGGAGGAGGAGGAGGAGGTCCGTTTCGTTTGGTGCGATCTGGCCGGTCGCCGGAGGATTTGCGGTGGATGGCGCCGTGCGCGGAGGTCTCCGCCATGGATTCGAAGGGTTTCTGCGTCGACGGCAACTGAGACTGAAGTCATGTCCCCCCCCTTTAACTGATATTGTTTTTTCTTTTCTATTTTTCCTTTTTAATTTTTCATGAGATGATCTCTTTTCTTCAAGGGAAAAGACCACCAAAAACCCCAAATTTTGTTCAAAATGACAAATTTATTCCAAACTTTTTTTTTTGTGACATGAAAAACTCAAAACTTTTCAAACGTGACACATTTACCCAATTAAGGGCATTTTTATCTTATTTTTTATGTTTTTCCTTTTTTTCTTTTTTTCTTCTTCTTCCTCCGCCGGCCATGGCGGAGTCGGCGTCCAACAAGAGCTGCTCTCCGACGTCGGGTGAGGGTTGCCCTGGCTTGGGCTAGCTAGGGCCACCCTCGCCGGTGTCAAGTGAGGGTGACCCTCGGCTGGGTTAGGCGAGGGCCTCCCTTGCCAGATCTAGCAAGGGCACCCCTCACTCGACGCCAGCGAGGGCACCCCTTGCCAGATCTAGTGAGGGTCGTCCTCACCCGTCACCGGCGAGGACCAACAAGGGCGCAAGGGAGGCCCTTGCCCGACGCCAACGAGGGCAGCCCTCGCCCGACACCAGCGATGGCAGCCCTTGCCCTCCGCCGGCTTTGCCATGGCCGGCGAGAGGGAAGAGAGAACAAAAAAAAAAAAAAAAGTAAAAAGACCAAAATGCCCTATAGTTTTAAAGTTTAGGGTTTTTATGTCACAAATAAAAGTTTGGGGGTAAATGTGTCACGATTGGCAAAGTTCAGAGTTTTTCACATCACAAAAAAAAGTTTGGAGTAAATTTGTCACTTTGAGTAAAGTTTTGGATTTTTCGTGGCTTTTTCCCTTTATTTAATCGAAATGAGGTCAAATCAAGTTGATTGATTTCCTTTTTACGGTCTCCTTGCCTAGAAATACGCTTTGATTTACTAATTCTTTTTTACTACTCTCTTCTCTAAACTTTTTTTCAGCCTTTTTCCTATTTTTTGGCTGAATATATTCTCGATCAAAATTTTTTGTCTTTTGAGTTCTTTATACAAGCATATGAGCTGTTTACCTCATAATGCATTGCAAAACAAATTAGATGGTCTCAATGTGAAAAAGAATTGGGAGGACCTAAATAAAAACTTAAGCTTGGAGAAAAAGGAACATAAAATTTATGTCATGCAGTACCCACCCAATATTTCTTTTCTCCTTATAAAATGGATGCTCATACTCTCGGACTTTATCCTCTATCGTGTGTTAAATGCACATGATAAACGTGATGTCACATTTCGAACCTTTCAACGCTTTTATCACATTCATAAACATGTTAACATTTACGTGGGTGGAACCCACATGATTAGATACATTTAGACATGGGAACTAATATCTTAAACATGCTAAGTATGTCTTGGTTGGTAAGGCGTTTAATAAATTTCTCTTATCCTTTCAATGCTTTTATCATATTCTTAAACACGTTTTATTGACACTCGGTCAAAAGGTTTATGACTAATTAGCACTAATACCATATGTTTAGGACTTTTCTAATACTTTTCCAGTACATGTCACACAACACATGCATACTTTTCTAATTTTGTAAGAATTTTAATATTTGAGTGTTTTTTACGTTCTTATTTTATTTATCAATTTTATTTTTATTTTGTGAATTTACCTTTTTAACTTGTTATAAAATTGGGTTAATATCACAAAAACCTTACCTTTGACAAATTTATGTCAAACTAAATTTTTGACCACCAAAAATCCTAAACTGGTATATCTATAACAAATTTACCCCAAATGATATCAAAAAACTCCAAACCTGATACACTTATGATAAATTTACCTTATAATTAATTTTTTGACCACCAAAAATCTCAAATTGGTACATTTGTGACAAATGTACCATTTATTAAATTGGATTAATATCACAAAAAATTCACAAAATTTATATAACTGTGACAAACGAAGAGTAACTTCCCAAGCTAATATACTAGTCAACTATTACGTGTCATCCAATTCAGTAATTTGACAGCAAAATTTAATGGAAACTAATATAGGCTAAATTTATCATAAATGTACCTGTTTTGAGTAAATTTATCAAATGTGTATCGGTTTGAATTTTTTGGTGATAAAAAAATTAGTTTATGGTAAAATTGTCAAATGTGTACTAGTTTGGAATTTTTCGTAGTATTAATCCTATAAATTTTTATCTAAGTAACATATTAAATGAAGAGTTTAAAGTGAGTTAAATGGTTAAGTAAGGATTCTCTTCTTGGATCACACCGTGGGCAGAGCTCTCGGCCATGGATATCATTCCTAGGGTTTCTATGAATTTTGCCACCAAAAGGGCTTTCGAATTAGGAGGTTTTGTATTTGGATGTTGAGCAAGCAACTAAGCACTACATCTATTTAGAATCTATTGTCTATGAATTTTGGACCATTTGACGATAAGTTTGTTTCATTTGATGAAGACCTTTGAAATAAGAAACAACAAAAAAATGTACTATACCGTGTAGAAAAGTATTAATTGTAAACAGTGAAAGCAAAAAAAAAATGTGGCTTGATTCGACTTATTGAATGTGGAATGGAACAAATCTTTGACCCAAATTGTAACAAAGTGAAAGCAAATTATGTTTCAAATTGAAACGAAACTCATTATTGGTAAAATCTTTGGTTCTTCTTAAGAGCTCTTTCATTGCTAATCTCATGAACTTACAAGTTCACCCAAACATCACATTCCCGTAAAGAAAAATGAACCTTATAGACACATATTTATTGATAATTAATAATTAAAATTCCAGTAACTTTAGATTTAAAAATATAAGCTGTTTCAAATCTTAATGACGTATAGTAAAACCTGGAGGAAAAAAGAAGAAGATGTACCATGGTTTGATTTCCTCGTTTGTTTTCGTTTTTAAAAAGTCAAACTAAATCGAATTGTGAAATATGGTCTAGTTCCATTCGCAAACCTTTTCATTGGGGAAAAAAATCCCCTCGAACCCCATTAAACCACAAAAAGGATTATGTTAACGTTCTGAGTTTCATCTTCATTTGGGCAGAAAAGAAGTATTTCAAGTTTGTGTTATTGAAATCAATCGCAAGCTTAGCAGTTTTATAAATTTTCGGGCAGTGCAAGGAGTTGCTTCACTTGGAAACTAGGAGTTATGCTGAAACTACAATCAAACTCTAATGATGTCTACTCAGTTACACACGAATACAACAAGATTTCCAGAATGCAAATCATTATAATCAGGGCTTTGCTTAATCTTCCAATAGTGCAGATAAACATTATACCTCTATATTTTCTATTTTGCTTGACAAAGAAGAGAATGGTGAGCAATATCTCAACCAAAACACCCTTTCGTATGTCGACCATCCAAAACACTACTGCTAACCTCTTTCCTTAAGAGGTTTGTATTTACAACTAAACTAATCTAAACTAAAAAGAAGTGTAAGTTAGATATACTGTCATAGTTCATGTAACTTCTCTGTTAAAAAAGTGTGAATAAGAATGAGCATCGTAGTGCCTCAAGCAACATAACCTTGCCATGAGATTAAGAATCTCGAATTTTCATCTGCTTCTAGAAGGACGCCAATTGAAGAGGATAATCGAAAATAATTTCAGCATTTTTGGAAGCTCTTTGATAGCTGAGCACATTTTGGCGGACAGCAAGCAGTTCCGAAAGAACAGTCGCTTGAAGACGTTTTTGTCCATTCCTTGCACGCAAATCAGCCTTGATAATCATCTTCTCCAGTGTAAATGTATTGCCAAGAAGAAACTTAATCAAGGTGAGCACATGTTTTGACCCCAAGCTATTAGCTTTGAAACCAATGATCTCAACTTGGTTAAGATGTGTCGCCAAACATTGAAAGCTTTCCTTCCGTGAACACAAAAAATCTTCTTCATCATAGTTACAACTTCCTTTTGATTCTCCCTGCACATGAATACCCCATTTAAGAAACTTCACATCAAATGCGGATCAACAGAAAAAAGAATCCGTTGCCTAACTAAAATAAACTTTCATTTGTCCACTGCAGATGCTAGTTAGTTTTACTTTTTTTTTTTTTTTTTTTGAGTATTAATGAATTTGAACTCTTAAACTCATCTTCACAATGAAAACTCTTCTCTTTCTAAGTGCTCATCGCTAACCTATTAGTTCAAGATCCTAACGCTGCCTGGCAGCAAAGGAACCTCCACTATGACAGAGCAGTTACTTTAGGACATGACCTAAAACAGCTTAAAGTGGTCCTGCACAGATATTGAGTATACTAACTGAGTTATGAGTAAATTTCAATTGATGGAACAAATAAGAGTTGAGATTGATCATCTTTTTGTGCTTATAAAGTTTCAACTAATTGTTTAAACATTCATGCAAAGAGGAAGCCAGAACAAGAAGTGAACTGAAAATATTATAGCGAAGGACAAACCTTCAATCGGAGGACACCAGTTAGGTGTATGACTAATCTTTCCAAGCACTGTGAACTTCGTAGCATGTATGCTATCCCAGGAAGGTGCAATTGACTAATTGGTGTGCGTAGTATCAGACTCTGACATTTTGATAACAAAGAGGGCACTCCTTTCATCTCCAAAGAGGAGAGAATCTAAGCACATTGACCAAGCAACAAAAAATATTTCAATTAATATAATTAAATTACGTTCCATCCAGATATGATATATTTTCCTATCTCTAGCCAGTACTAAAAGTAGAATTGAACATGTGAATCTCTTTAAAAATCAAGACTATTTACATATGCTTGTCATGTAAAAACTTATTATCTTTGAACGATCTGAAATTTCAAGTAGTCAGTTATATGAGATAGTGAACCTTGTTATTGACTGAAGTTTCCAAGTGGATATGTCCATTGACATTGTAAAAGACATCATCCTATATCTGCTGAATTAATTATACATGCACTGTCAATGATTGACGTGAGAGGTCAATCAGCCTGGGCTAGAGACACCACCAAACAGTGCTAATTGCAGACACTATTCAACATTAATATGTAAACTATTGAGCTTGTACCTTCAAACACCAACTGCCAATGGTGATTTTAGGAACTCCACACAGCCTGTCAAGAAGTTCCTTCAACAAGTTGCAGTACATCCACTCAAATAAGGAAGTTCGACCGGAAAAAGCTAACTCGGCTTCAACTAAAGAAGATATATCGTCAAGTCTGAATATATGGGTGCACAGCCACGGCCCCGACCACGTCCCTGATACACGCAACGAGAGCAAATGTGGAGCCCAAATTTTCTCCATGTAAGAGTAAGAGTAGTTTTTGCTGCCAATCAATACCAAATCTTTCACACTTGTTGAATCTATTATAATGTTCTCCACGTAGCGGCACCGCCCCAACTTGAGGAACTCTAAAACGGGACTTCCCGTGAAGATTCGCCCGAGCATATCATCATCCAAATCCGCATCTTCGATCGACAAGAACTTAAGACAAGGCCACCAAATAGTCTCATCCGACCTGAAACTGCACCAACTGACTTCGAGACGCACCAACCAACCCGAGCAATACAAGAACGGTGGCAGTGTATATCTAATCCACTGCTCGCTGATCAGCCACAGCCGAAGATCCTCCACGCGGCGCCCCAGTGCGAAGTGGAGCCAGAGGTCGAGCTTGGGGCGGTAGCGGCGGCGGTACTTGAAGTTGGTGACGTGCAACTTCTTCACCGTGGGCGAGGTGCACTGGCTCAGGACGCGGCCAACGAGGGACGGGAAGTCGAGGGAGCGGGCGTCGCGATTGCGAGATCGGAATCCATCGAATACAAGGTGGGTGGTCGAGGTCCAGGTGGACCGCCAGCGCCTGGAGAGGACGCTGGTCCTGACGGCGTCTTCGATGGGCAGAAAGGAGAAGATGTTGTGGATCGCGTCATCCGGCAACAAGGGAAGAGGAGGCCGGTTTCCCCGGGCGCGATTCGGACGGTCGTCGGAGGAGGATTTGCGGTGGGCGGTGGCGTGGACGTAGGGCGCCGCCATGGATTGAAATTCTAGGGTTTCTGCTGATGTTCCCCCAGGTTTCCAAGAATTTTTCCAATTTCTTTTTCTTTTACTTTCTATGCAAGCAATCAATTAGGTATCAACTCAATTTGAAATCTATCTTTTTCCTATTTGATCTTATCTCCTTATTTTTATCAAAAGAAATATTTTTATTTCACATAAAAGAGATACATAACTCCAAAACAAAACTATTTTTAAAAAGTCACAGTTTATTGCAAATCTAAAAAATGAATTAACTTAGTGCAGTTTGCAAAGATTCGCCTCATTTCACAAGAACAGATCTACCATAACTTTCTTTCTTCTTCTTCGGTTGAAAATTTTCTTTATAGAAAATTTTTTTCTCTTCAGTCTTTATCAAGCATGACTAAATAAAGAATCTGATTGTAAAAACAAATTAGAAGATTGACTTGCTTGATATTTTCTTACTTTTTCCTTACAAAGTGCACATTCATCAAACATTTAGGATCCGTTTGTAAAAAGAAATTACAAGATTGACTTGCTTGATATTTTCTTACTTTTTTCCTTACAAAGTGCACGTTCATCAAACATTTAGGATCCGTCCCCAAAAAACTTAAACATTTAGGACAATAAAATTCTAATTTTGGCACCATTGGCTCTTCCTACTTTTGAGTTAGGGAGAGAGTGGATATTGATAGTTTGATTTGCGAAATGAAATAGCAGGGGAATAAATAATCTCATGAAAATAAACTAAACTAGAATTGGCACGGAAAAGATTCTTTTTATTCAATTAATAGGATAATCTAAAAATAACATCCGCAAGCTTAAAACTCTTTTTAATCGGCTTTAATTACATAATAATTAAATATTAATATCATAATATCATTTCTTTTCATTATAAATTTGATTTGTAACTTACAGTTTACTTGCACCTAATGATAATCATAAACAGTAATACAGAAGTATATCATTATTTCTAGTGATATTTAATGTGCAACCGTACAAATCATGAATTATTAATAGTATGTGCTATAAATTTATTATTGATCAAGTATAATTAAAATCACATTAATTAATTATGGTAATTAACATCTAGATTATTTAAGTTTAATAATTGATTTATCTTATAATATAACTTTCATTTAATTGGGTAATTTAGTACTTGATAACTTAATCCAAGTATGGTTGCTTATGCGTGCACTTCATTAAATTATGAAAAAACTAATCATAATATTGGCATGACAGTAAATTAAAGGCTTCAAGGGTTACATAAGGACTAGAAGGGTATGTTAGGTTCTTACCCTTGAATCTACCCATAGAAATGCATGCTTGCTTTGACCCAAATTTTACTAAAGTGAAAGCAAGTCATGTTTCGAATTGAGCCGAAACTAATTGATAAAATCTTCATTTTCTTTTAGGAAAAATTTCAAAGGAGGACCCGAAGTGCCCTTATTTTCTCAAATAAAGGCCCGAAGTGGACTTTGTTTCAAATAAAGACCTGAAGTGGCTTTGGTTGTTTTAAATAAAGTGCAGAAGTGGCTTTGGTTGTTTCAAAATAAGGACCCGACCTCGCCGGTTGCCGACCAACTAAATTTTCGATCAGTCAAGTGTATTTTCGTCATTTGGCATTTTCCCATTTTTTCCTTTTTTTTTTTTCTGGTTCTTCTTCTTCCTCTTCGTCGATGGTTGTCGGCCATCGGTAATGCCCATAAAGAGCTGGGCAAGAGTCACCTTCGCCGGCGAGAGCCACTGTGACATCCCGATTTTCCAATTCTATTTTCAATAAATTGAGACGGGCATTTCGTTGACACGCATATAGTTCTTTTCCTTGAGTCGGCCACTCATGTGGAAACTAGTCTATCGGGTGAAGCTGTTAAGAGTTTCTAATGCATCAGACTCGAGAATTTGACTAGGAAGCGACCTTTCGACCGAGCTAATCTGTATGGGTCATTACGGCACAATTAAAATTGATTAGAGATCGGAGATAGGTCGACTCGACAAAGGCATGTGATTAGGTGTGGATGATTCCACCAGATCGCACAATTCTTGTCGATCGGCACTGGACCGACTTTTCTGTCGATTGGGTACCCTGTGTCCGTATTTGAAACCTTGAGATTACCCCGACAACCAAAAATCACCAATGTTTCAAAGATGTATATTGTGGCTTGAGATGATCAACCACGGAGTCAAATGCATGAAAATTTCTAAAGGCTACCCAGTGAGGTTGGGCGCGCTAGTATCGTGCCAAAGTGAAATTAACCGTGAAATTGAGATCGAATTCAAAAATTGGAAGTCATGGTGTGTCACAAATCGTTTTAGGATCATTGACTTATCTTTGGAAGATTTTTCATGCAATCAAAGTTTTTTAGCAATTAAATCATAAAATGGTTAATTTGGCTCGAGAAATTAGTAGGCCCGCATTTGGTTGCTCTTTTGGGACTTAAGTTGGTTCTATGGACAAGTGAAGACGTGAATTAAAGTGTGGTGACATTGGATTAATTTTATAGACTTCAATTGAACTCAGTTGGAAGAGAATTGATGGGAATTGAAGAAATTGGATATATAAGAATTGGACCCCGACGGAAAATGAAATTGCAACCATTAGAAGAGGTTGTGGAGGATTGGGTGAGTGGATTGTGAGGTCATCCTAGGTCATGGTGGGCCACCTTGATTGGATGAAGGAAAAAGAAAAAAAAAAGGGGGGGAAAAGAAAAGGAATGCTCTCTCTCCTTCTCTCTCCTCCCTCTCTCTCTCTCTCTCCCACCGACCCTCTCTCTCTTCCATCTCTTCTTGCTGGTCGTGGGACTCAGCAACCAGAAGAAGCTGAAGACCAGCAAGCCGCCGGACCTCACGCCTTCACTCGTCCGCTCGTCATAGCCGCTGCCACACGCTGTCGCAGCTGCGCCTCGCCGCTCAGACCTCCGGCTGCAGCCCAACTGGACCGCCGTCCATTGCTCGTGCGCCGTCCGCCGCCTCGCACAGGCGCTCTCCTCGCCGCCTGCTCGCGCCACCACCCGCGCCTGGCCATCCCCGTCTGTCTCGATCCGTGAGTTCCAGGAGTTGCCGGAGCTCATCCCTGCCGCCGTGAGGCCTCGCTTGGCCGCCGCCTCGCCCACCTGAGCCACCGTCGAGCTGCCGCCCCGATCCTCCGCCCATTTCGGCGCCGGATCCGCCTCCTAAGCTCCTCCAGCCCTAAAACAGTAGCTGCAAAAATGGGTATGGCAGCACCTATTTGGCCCGTTTTGGCTGTCTTCCCGACCCCGGATGCTCAGCCGCCTTGAGAAAAGTCGATCTCCTCGCCGTCCTCGTCGTTTTGGTTCGCTTGGCTCGCTAATCTGGTGAGTTTAGCTCACTAAACCTTGATTAGAGGGTTAATGATGCTTTAGGGTGCTTAGTTTATGTCTTATTAGGTGGTTGGTTTAATTTATTTAAGTGTAGATTATATTAAGGTGTTTGATTACCTTAAATTGTGTTTAATTTAAGGTTAAATGAGTGGTTATATTAATATAAACTGTGATGTGACATAAATGAATTTACTTTTGATTTATTTAAAAATTCCGAAATTATTAAAATAGTTAATAATATATTATTATTCAAAATTATTAGAATATTATTATTTAATTATTTTCGGAATAAATTTAATTATTTATTAAATTCGAAAATTTTGTCGGGACCCTAAATTCTCGGAATTTCGTGCAAGTCATTCTTTGTCTAGTTATATTTTGAAATTGATGATTGAATATTATAAATTGAGCGTGGATTGGTGAAAGATAGGGATATTATTATTTAATTAATTTTCGGAATAAATTTAATTATTTAATAAATTCCGAAAATTATTTTGGGACCCTAGGTTCTTAGAATTTCGTGCTTGATCGCTCTTTGTGTATTCAGATTATGAATTTGATGATTAGATATTACAAATTGAGTGATGATTTGTGCAATTGATTATTAAATTGTTGTGTGCTGGTTGAAAGACTCGGGTCACAGTAATGGTTAGGCCAACTGGACCCTTATTCTGCTAGAAATGCCGTCAAGAGAGTGACGTGGCTCGGAGTCACGGTAGTGGCTAGGCCAACTGGACCTTTATTCTTCTAGAAATGCTGTCAAGAGAGTGACGTGACTCGGGTCGCAGTAGAGGCTAGGCCAACTGGACCTATGCTCCTTCGGGAATGCCGTCGACGTGGTGACGAAGCCGCACTCCATGGGGGGAGGCGATGCCTGGCATTAATGTCAGTAGATAGTCGAACTGCAAGTTGGCTATGCCCGTGTGTGGCAGTGATTAATGATTGGAACGCTTGTTGTGATTGTTCACCATGTGAAATTGGTCGTGTTTCAATGATTTAAGTTTTTATTACTACGAGATTGTGTGATTCAAATTGTGCTAATGCAGGAATGAATTAAGACGAGGTAAGTCTTTTGTGTGAATGTGGCTAGGCCACCCTTGGGCGTATTTTCTTTCTAATAGGGGTTTAGGGGGTTGAACTTGCTGAGACATTGTCTCATCCCGGTTTGGGGATTACAATTTCAAGTCCCTGGTGGACGGAGCGGCTAGATAGCTTTGGTTGACCTTGAGGAGTTGCAGAGGTGAAGTCATGAGGATTGGAGAATGTGTCCAACTTGTAGATCGTAGGACAATTCCTTTCTAAGAGCTGGTCTTTTGTAGACTGTTGGCTGTAGACCTCTGTTTGTAATCCTGTTGAATTATGAAAGTGTTATGTTATGATTTTGCTTCCTGCTTTTCTATCCCGTTTTTTATTGTCAGGGTTTTATAATATACTTTCGCATGTGCATTAAAGATTTGTTTGGGTCGGTGACTTAACCTGGGAACGTCGCATTTGAATGACCATGGTGGGATGTTGGCGCGCTCGAGGTTCGGGGCGTGACACCACCCACGTCATCCATAGGTGAGAGATGGCGTCATTTGGGCGTGGTGACCCTCACCTAGGGGCCATCTACGAGGTCGGCCCTCGCTAGCTACTAAAAAGGGCCGTCAAGGCCATCCCTCACCTGTGGCCAACGTGGGTGGCCCTCGCCCAGCCCTCTGTGGGCATCATCAGTGGTCGGCCGACCACCGACGAAGAGGAAGAAGAAGAACCAAAAAAATGAAAAAAAAAAAAAAAAAAAAGAGGAAAGGAAAAAGTAAGGAAAAAGTAAGGAAAAAAAAAAAGTTGGAAAATGGCAAATGATGAAAATACTTTGATCGTCGAAAAATCAAGTCCTTATTTGAAACAAACATAACCACTTTAGGTCATCATTTGAAACAACATCAACTTTAGACCCTTATTTGAGAAAATGATGGCACTTCAAGTCCCTATTTGAAATAATATCTATTTTAATCCCTTATTTGAGAAAGAGATGACACTTAGTTCACCAAAAAATGGCATTGCTCGAACAAAAAGTCAGTATTCTCATTAAAATAAAATAAAATAAAAGATCCTCATAGACACATAATTATTAATAATTAATAATTAAAATCCAGCTACTTTAGATATAAAAATCTAAGCTATTTCAAATCTCAATGACATTAAAAAAACTGAAAAAAGTAGTATGTCCCGTAGTTGGATTTCCCAGTTTGTTTTGGTTTTCAAAATGTTAAACTAAATCGAATCGTGAAATGTGGTCTAGTTCTATCCACAAACCTTTTCTTTGGGAAAAAAAAATCCCCTCAAACCCAATTAGACCACGAAAAAGGTTATGTTAAAATTTGAATTTAAATTTCATTTGGACAGAAAAGAAGTACTTCAAGTTTGTGTTATTTGAATCAAACGCGAGTGGAGGAGTTCAATAAACTTTTGGACACTGCAAGTAGTTGCTTCACTTGGAAACAAGGGGTTGTGCTGAAACTAAAATCAAACTCTAATGCTGTCTATGCACTTACAAGCAAATAAGCGAAGATTTCAAAATGCGGATCATTATAATCAAGGTTTCCTTAATCTTTCAAGAGTGCAGATAAATATGATACCTCTAAATTTTCTATTTTTCCTGAAGAAGAAAGAAGGCTGAGCAATATTGTAACCAAAACAACCTTTCGTATGTCGATAATCCAAGACCCTACCATTAACCTCTTTCCTGAAGAGGTTCGTATTTACAACTAAACTAAACTGAACTTTTGAAAGGAATGTATATTAGGTACATGTCAAAGACCTGATATTGTCATAACTCACATAACTTTACCGTCAAAAGAGTGTGAATAAGAATGAGCAATGTAGTGCCTAGAGCAACGTAACCTTGCCATATGATTAACAAAAATCCAGATTTCCAAATGCTTCTACAAGGATAGCAATTTGAAAGGATAATCAAAGATAACTTTAGCATTTTGGAAGCTCTTCGATAGGTGAGCACATTTCGGCTGACACCAAGTAGTTTCGAAAGAACAGCGGCTTGATGATTTTTCTGTCCATTTCGTGAGTGCAAATCAGCCTTGATAATCATCTTCTCCAGCACAAGTGTATCACCAAGAAGAAACTTAATAAGGAGAAGCAGATGTTTCGATCCAAAACTATTAGTTTTGAAACCGATGATCTCAACTCTCTTGAGATGTTTCACCAAACATTGAAAATTCCCCTTTCGCGTACACAAAAAATCTTCTTCATCATAGTTAAAATGGTCTTTCCATTCTTTGTCAAGCATATACTGCACAAAGATACCCCATTTAAGAAACTTACTTCACATTAGATGCAAATCCACAGAAAGAATTAGTTGCCTCACTGAAGTTTCAAAAATTAAAAGACTTTCATTTGTCCACTGCAAATGCTAGTTAGTTTTACTTTATTTTGAGTGTTAATGAATTTGAACTCTTAAACTCGTCTACACAATAAAATATCTCTCTTTCTAGATGCTCATCATTCAACTATAAGTTCAAGATCCCAACGCTGCATGGCAGCAAAATAACCTCTAGTATAATGCTACATTTATTTTAGGACATGAACTAAAATAGCTTAAAGTGGCCATGCACAAATGTTGAGTAGAATGACCAAATTACAAACAAATTTCAATTACAGGAACAAATAAGAGTTTGAGATTGATAATCTTTATGTACTTCTAAAGTTTTAATTCACTATTCAAACATTCATTGAAAATGGAAGTCAACACAATAAGCAAACTGAAGATAGTATAGCAAAGGAACAAACCTTGAATGCGTGTACGTGTAAGCCATTCAGGTGTATGATTAATTTTTCCAGGAACTCTGAACTTCCCAGCATGTATGCTATCCCAGGAAGGTCCCTCTGAGTGACTGGTGTGTGTAGTGTTAGATTCTGACATTTTGACAATGGAGATGGCACTCCTTTCATCTCGAAAAGGGACAAAACCTAAGCATATTGAGTAAGCAACAAAGAAAATTTCATTAATATTTTTTTCCTTTCTAAAATTAATAAAGAATAACAAAACTACATTCCATCCAAATATGATATCCATTGACCTTGTCTCCCAATCAAGAAAAAACCAATAATGATAATACAGACAGAAATGAACAAGATAATTTGTTTAAGACTATTTACATCGTGTAAAACTTGTGATCCTTGAAGGATTTGAAACTTCTAATAGTTGGTCACATGAGATAACGAACCTCGTTATTTCCAAGTGACTCTATCCATCTATCCATTGAAGATGATTACGGAACAACACATGAGATAGCATGACCGTTCTGTGACCCTAGGGTGACTAGGTCCATTATTTATATAATCTCTTAATGTGTTTTTCCTGTGAAAATCAAGCATCTAAGATTGTTGCACTGATATCCTATCTAGTGGACATTCACTGTCCCAAAATTTGAGTCATCCTAGATCCATTTATTGGAAATTAAATGGAGGGAATGAGCTCTCAGGTTCACAATATTTCTTATGTTGGAACACAAAGTTAGACATCATCCTATATTTGTCTATGATTCCCATGATGAAAGACTAGAATGCCACAAAAAGCCGAGATCACTTGGCCCGGGCAACAAACATTGCCAAACACTACAGACACCATTCAACATGAGCATGAGCATGTGGTAAAATTATTGAGTTTGTACCTTCAAACACCAACCACCGATGGTGATAATAGGAACTCCTGCACCTTCTCAAAAATTCTTTCACCAAGTCATAGCACATCCCCTTGTCTCTCAATGAAAAAGTTCGAATGGAAAAAACTAAGTCGGCTTTAACCAAAGAAGATATATCATCAAGTCTGAATATACGGTGATGCCACATCCCTGATACATGCAATGATAGTAAATGCGGGGCCCAAATTTTCTCCAGGTGACAGTTATTGGCACCAATGAGTAGCAAGTCTTTCACACTTGTTGAATCTATTATAATGTTTGTCATGCGCCAACACTGCCGCAACTCAAGGGACTCTAAAACAGGACTTCCCTTCAAGATTCGCCCCAGGAAATCATCACTCAACTCCGCATATTCCATCGACAAGACCTTAAGACAAGGCCAGCTGATAGTCAGGTCCAACGAGAAACTGCACAAACTGACTTCGAGGCGCACCAACCAGCTCCAGCAATACAAGGACGGTGGCAGTATATACATAGACCACATCTTGGTGATGAGAGACAGGTAGAGATCCTCGACCCGGCGCCCCGCCGCAAAGTGGAGCCAGCGGTCAACCTTGGGGCGGTCGGCCTCATGGTACTGTAAGTCGGTGACGTGGAATTTCTTCACCGTGGGCGAGGTGCACTGCCTCAGGACGCTGTCGACGACGGACGGGAAGTCGAAGGAGGAGGCGTCGTGATTGCGAGGCCGGACTCCATTGAATGCGAGGTGGGTGGTGGACGTCCAAGTGCACCGCCAGCGCTTGGAGAGGACGCTAGTCTTGACGACGTCTTTGAGGGGCAGAAACGAGAAGATGTGGTGGATCACGGCGTCCGGCAAGGCGCTGATGAGATCCCCAGGGCTCAAAGGAGGAGGATGTCGGTTTCCTTGGGCGCGATTCGGACGGTCACCGGAGGATTTCCGGTGGACGGAGTGCGTCGCCATGGATTTGAAATTCTTAGGGTTTCTGCCGATGTTCCTTGAGGTTTCCCAGGATATTTCGTTTTCAATTTGTTCTACACGAGCAATCAATTAGTTATCGATACAATTTGGAATATATCTTTTTTTTATTTATTATTCGATCCGATTTCCTATCCTTTTTTAAACACACTGCCTTATCCTTCAATTTTATTTTATTTTTATATATTTTTCCTATTTTGTTGCTGATTTTTTTTTTTTTTTTTATCGAAACTTTTCTCTTTCCAGTTCTTTACCATGCATGACTAAATAGAGAATTTGATTGCAAAAACAAATTAGAAGATTTTGATGAGAAAAGAGGTGGAGGACTAAAATTAAAATTATGTTTAGAGAAAAAAAGGTAAATTAAGTAATTGACTTACGTGCTATGCTAACTTGCTCGGTATTTTCTTTTATTTTTTTCCTTAACAAATGCATGTTCATCAAACATTTAGGATAATAAAATTCTAATTTTGGTTGTGTCGGCTCTTCGCTATTTTTCAATTAGGGAGAGAGCGAACCCTGAGCCTTTAATTTGCAATATGAAATAGCAGGAATAGACTGAAATAAACTAAAATAATAAATACAAAAAGATTCTTTATAATCGATTCACTGAACAATTTGAGAATAATATCCGCAAGTTTGAAACTCTTTTTAATCAATTTTAATTTTATGATGATTAAATCCTAATATCATAATATCGATTCTTCATATTATAGGTTTGATATGTCACTTACTATTTACTTGCAATTATAAACTATAATTAGTAGAACCATATCATAACTTCTAATGCTTATAAATTAGTCAAGAATTATTATGACCTTTTATTATAAAATCTAGAGATAATTCAAATAAGGGTATGAAGTATCATTCTTTTCTCAAATAAATGCACGAGGTGAATTTTATTTTAAATAAGACATGAAGTGCTCTCATTTTTCAAATAAGGATATGAAGTTGACATTATTTCAAATAAGGGCGTAGAGTGACCATGTCAGTCTAAAAAAATGGTCCAAACTCATTAGCTGATCAAGAGCACTTCCATCATTTATTTTTATTTTTTTATATCTTCTTTCCCTTTTTCTTTAGTTTTTCCTTATTCTATTTTTTTAAATAAAAAACTATGACATTCGGATTTTCGCTCGACAAAATAGTGAGCCTCGAATGTTTGACAGTCAACATGACATTAGTGAGCTCATCGTCAGACTACACCGTGCACGTCCTTACGGTGTCGACACCGAGTGACGCCATTTCCCTTCATCCAAGGATGCGTCTACATAACCAAGCCGCCACGTCCTTTACATCAACATAAGAGTCTTGAATTTTCCTCGTTATTGCTCATAAATATTTTTAAATTATCTCCATCGTTTGAGGATTCTTGAACCATCCCCTCACCGCCACATTTGCTATAAGAGGGATAAGGATCCAGCTGGCCAAGAGATGGGATAAATAGTCAATAATTGTTGCTACACAAGAGAGGGACTATGGCGGTGGAAGGGGCAGCGAATGACTAAGAGAGAGAGAGAGAGGGGGGCTGCTTTTTACTGGGAAACACACGCCACTCCCCTTCATTTTTAGTCCACCACCAAAGTCCCCACGCCCCCCTCCTCACTTTATTCTCTCAGCCTAGTTGCTGCCAAACAAACCAGCAGCAGAAGAGACAAACGGCTTCAACGTCTTCATTGCTCGCTCCTAGAAGAACATCGGGCCAGCAACAAGCCATCTCCATTGACTCGAGACCGCCGTACATGAGAACCCGAGGCAAGTGGATATCCTTCGTTCTATCCTATATTGATCGTTTGTCATGTGACGAGAATAGTTTCATAGAAATTCAAGAACGTTGTTGAGATTTTCGCTTAATTGAAGTTTCGACTACATTATTCATTTAATCGGAAGTTCCAATTACGTTACTTAGGTACGTTGTCGAGTTCGAAATAGTCGAACTTGTAGTTAGGTCATAGAGGCATGGATAGTCAATATTTGGCATGTGCGAAGGCCAGAACGGCAGAAACTTTGAAGGAAATTCGTGGATGGGCTGAGGGCGGGTTCGGCTCTAGCCCGACCCAGAAGTTTGCTAATTTTCTTCACAAAAGTTGTTCCTTATTGACTTTTCTATGACATAATTTAATTTCAGAATTTTTTGATTTCATATGAAATAAATATATTTGAAAAACTTCAAGATTCAAAATCTGTTTTTGGATTGCTGGACCGACCTCTTTCTGCTTTTCATTTTCTACAGATTTCTCGATCCAGAATTCGAAGATATGTTCTGCACAAAAGTTGTAGAGCACATCCCAAGTTATCACATAATAAATTTTCATAATTTTTGGGTCTCAATTGATTACTGAAATATTTACTTTTCAACTCAATTTCGTCCTGGAGATTTTGACTGTTTTGAGCCCAGCTTGCAAAAGTTATTTAGAACTGTATGAACTGAACCGGATTTTGAGTTCTTCACAAAGATGTTCCTTTAGGTCTTTTCCACATTATACTATAGTTTCATAATTTTGGAGATCGATTACCTAGATGATAGTCATCGACTCTAGAGGCATGCGAGACGCCTTATGAGGCTAGTTTGGGCCTAAAATGTGGGTCCTTCCCCATAGTTCACTTAATATCTATACGGATAAGTTTTTATTAGTCTAAGGAATGCAAATGATTGATGACTTATTAGATGTGTTGACGCCTAAAATTAGTTAGGTTTTATTTTACTTTATTTTATTTTATCTTTTTCGAATAATAAATAAGCAAATAACGAAAAAAAACAGAAAAAAAAAAACAAGAAAATCAGAAAAAACAGAAAAAGCAGCCTCATGGGCCTTTGGCCCATCTCCGCCTCAGCCCGGCCCAGAGTCTTCTTCCTCCTTGCGCCACCGCAACGCACGCGTGGGCAGGCGCAACGCCGGGAGAGGGAGGAGAGGACGGCGACGCACATGGGGGAGCTGGCGACGCATTGAAGGACGGGTAGGTGGCGGATGGGACGCCGGTTCGGCCGGCGGAAGCCATTCGGCACACGAGGACCGGCGATCGAAGCTCCGTCGACCGACCGCCCCCTCGCCTATAAATAGGGCTCCCCGACGACGGCAAAGGGCACGCCGAGAGCGATCAAAGGCTGCAAAGCTTCGAGCTTCTCGCCGAGAGACTTCGGAAGGGGAGCCGAGGTCGAGCAAGCCCGATCCAATCCAGAAGGCTCGCGGCGAGAGAGGAGAGAGAGAGAGAGAGAGAGAGAGAGAGAGAGAGAGAGAAGCGGATTGAGGTCGCAGACCTCGGACGACCCACTGAGAGACTTCAGGGGGTCCGAGGGCTCGCGGCCGAAAGGGCGAAAGGGCGTCGAGCGTCGTGCGACGTCGTTGCCGTCTCTACCGTGCACGGTGGCCGGTCTTGACCAGGTAGCCCTCTCCATTGTCCCGTTCTCGTCGCTGCCGCCGCCGCTACCATAGTCATCGTCGCCGCCCGAAATGCTTGGGTTTCCGTCTCCGGCGACGGATTCGCGCAAACCCTAGGGTTTGCGATTTTCCCCGGTCGCGAGCGAATCCCCGGACCGGAAAGCTCGGGTAGGGTTCGCAATCCGCGGGCGGCGGGAGTCGGGTCGGGTAGGGTTTCGCCGGAGGGAGCGGGTGGTTGGACCGGGTTGTCGGGCCGGGCCGGGTGTCCTTAAACACCGGCCACGACGCCGTTTTTAAAAAAGGAAAAATCTGAGTCGGGCCGCAAGCGGGCTTGTCCGCGTCGGAGTCGTCGGCCGGTCGGATCCGGCCGAGGTCGATTTTATAATATTTTTAATAATAAATAATAAATAATATTTCAAAAATAATAAAAAATAATCTATTTTCGAAAAATATTAAAAATGTTTTAATTTCCAGAAAATTCGAAAAATATTTAAAAATGTTGAAAAAATGTTTTATTTTCCGAAAAAAAACAAAAAAAATCAAAAATATTCCATATTTTCCAAAAAAATGCCAAAAATCCAAAAAAAAAGCCAAAAATTCATGAAAAAGCCAAAAAATTCAGAAAAAGCCAAAAAGACTTGTATTTTTCCAAAAAAAAAAAATCCAAAAAATCCCTTTTATGTCCAAAAATTGGAAAAAGACTCAAAAAAATGTTTTTCCTCCAAAAAATGCATGGAAAATCCCTCGAACATCCAAAAAGCCTTAGGGTTTAAACAAGATTAGGTACCGAAAGGGCATTAGTGATTAACTAGTGTAATCAAGTCCCCAATCCTAATTTCTCTGGTTGCGCAGGAGCGAGTATTTCTCCCGATACTTCGCTTGGGTTTCTAATCGACCTACCCCAAACCGATTAGTGGCGACTCCGTTTTAAAATTAATTTACAGGTTAAAAATTTAGATTATTAAAGTCGTGAATTGGTGGACTTGGGAGAGTCCGGGCATAATAAATTCAGCCGAGCCATTAGCCTCCTTAGGCGCTCGTACCCGATTGTGAGCGCAGAAAAAAAGAGGTCGCGGATGACTTGGCGACTCCTGGGGACCTTGAGGACTTAGGCCATTTTTGTCTTGTTTAAATTCTTTACGACTTAGGTTTTTTTTTTCTTCATGCGAGTCAAAAGCTTAGAAATTTATTTTAATTTTGCTTAAAATAGATTATCTTGTGATTATAAATTGTTGTGCATGCTTTACTGTTTTAGCACTACACATGGCACACACAACCCGGCCACCGGACCTGGGCCGCCATAGGATTTCTAGAATGATGTTAAGAAAGATACGACCTCGAACGCGAGACTGCGATGTAGAGGTTGCCTTTCTTTTCCCCGAATTTCTTAGCCGAGATTAGGAGGGTATGCTTGCTAACGCGAGGCTGCGACGGGCGGGATATCCTTTTAATTTCAACAAACCTTCTCGTTAGGAAATCGAGCCACACACATCATGCGCATGTCTATGTGATTGCCATCAATTTTCTAGCGTGAAGAAAGTTTTTATTTCGTGTACTTTGCAATTTACTTACCTTCCGTATATATTGAGTAGTCCATGATTAGTGTAGGATTTAATATCACGGTCATCTAAATTTGGGAGTAATTGTCATAAAGTTTTTTTTTTTAATTGCAAGAGAAATTACTTTCAGTTGGTGTTTTTATTCTTAAGTATGTTAAAAAGTTCTTTTTCGCAAGATTTTTCATTTGCCTAAAAAAGGGATAGAAGTCTTTTTCAAAATTTGTTACAATTCATGCTTTCTTCACCTTTCGAATTGAATAGCCTTTTAGCCCACGCTAGCATGTCACATGCCATTTTCAATTCATGCTTAGGAAATCCTCTACCTTTTCATGAATAAACAAAAGGAGTAGGATTAGGTCGTCATCATGGGTGAGACTCCTTATCTACGCCTTGTCTTCACACATGCTTGTTTATTGTTTATTCATGACCAGGTAATCACGTTCGCCGATCCAGACTCGCTCAAAAGCAAGAGCAAGAATGGCCGAAAAGAATGTACCAAGCCATGTTGCGGTCATGGAAAACAAAATGAAACAAGTCTTCGATGTGCTTCAACAACTCTCAAAGCAGATAGAGCTCCATCCGGGCAAACTTACTCTCGCCCCGGCCTCAGTCGAGGTATTGTTGCCACAATCATCTACCAAGGGTGATCAAGGTGAAGATATCGACGATAACATGCCCGAATTGGAGGATGATCCACACCCAATCGAGATTGAGAAAGCAAAGACAGGCAATTTGTCTAAAACTAAGCATGACAAACGCCTCGAAAAGCTTGAGGAGAGGCTGAAACAAGCCTGCAAGGCCTCCAAGATCCTATTTTGACAGACTCTCCATTTATTCCAATGTCAAAATGCCGGAAAATTTCAAAATGCGAGTTTGAGAAGTACGATGGCACGACTTGCCCTAGGGCTCATTTGCAAATGTACTTGGTTCGAATGACCCAATACGTTAATAATGCACCATTAATGGTCCGGTTGTTCCAATCAAGTCTAATAGGCCCTTTACGAGGTGGTATATTACAAAGAACATGAATCTCCTCGAAACATGGAGCGAAGTGAGTGAGGCATTCCTCAAGCAGTATAAGTTCATAATGGACATTACCCCTTCTCGTGAGGATCTTGAGCGTACCGAAAAGAAAAAGCACGAATCGTTCAAAGAATATACTATCCGATGGAGGAATCGCCGCCCAAATCGTCTGAACCAACCGATTTCGAGCTGATAAAGATGTTTATCAAAATCCTCTCTTACGAGTACCGCAATCGAATGGTAACCACGATCACCGAATCATTTAATCAACTCATTCCGGTAGGGGAGCAAATCGAGATAGGGTTGAGGGATGGTTGGTTCATCGAACCTGCATCCACGGGCGGGTTTGCATGAAGAAAGATAAAGAACCCCTGGTAGATGTCAATGCGACCTACAATCATTCTCCAACAATTCAGACAAGTGCAAGACAACAACGGACCACCGGCCGTCAACCGCCTAGCACTACATTAACCGAAGACAATTCACTCCGCTTCCTGGATCTCCTTCCCAGGCTTTGGCGATCCTCCGGAACAAGAATCTCCTATCGACTGAGCCAAGACGACCCAATGCTGAAAGCTTCTCCAGCTATGACCCGTCCAAAAAATGCGACTATCACATGGGAGAAGTGGGGCACTCCACTGATGAGTGTTTCGCCCTTAAGAGTCGAATCCAGAACCTGTTAGACACTAAAGCTTTCTCATTCCAGAGCAATTCGCTCCCTGATCACACCGACAAAGTAAATGCGGTATTCAGTTCTGAAGACAGTCAGAGCATAAATGTCGAAGCACATACCGCTAACATTCATCAAGGGCTGGTGAAGGCTGGGTATTATTCAGGCAATGAAGTGCCACCCTTAGCAACAGAGAAAGAAGGGCCAGATGACATGACCACCATGTTTGGAGACCTTTTCATGGACACCATCAATGAAGGACCGTAAGGGGAAATGGGTGTAGGCCTGCTCGAGTAGAGCCCTTTTTAATTTCCTTGCGTACTCCCACGTGGGAACTTGTACATCTTTCTTAAGCTTGGCTTGTTTTATTTTCAACATCAGTTCCACTTGAAGAACTGACTTTTGAAAACACTTTTCCAAAATGTAAATCCACTTATTAAATAAAGTTGAAAATATTTTGAGAGAGCATGAGGCGGTATCCCAAACCAGCCCAATGATGCTATCCAACCATGAAAAAATATCATCCAAGGAGAATACGAGGAATTTGGGCTTCCTCATGCTTTTTCTCCCGAATACATATTTTGAAAACAGAAAATACTTCATCACCAAAATCTTTCAAAAAAAGATGATAAATTTAATCATGTTTGTCTTTCGACTCACTCACTTCGTGTCTCGAATATCATCCCATTTGACTTAGTGTGACCGGGAGGCATTTAAGGCGGCACATCGTGTGAGCTTGCCAAATTCAAAACACCATTCCAAGAAGGCGGTGGGGTAAACAGAAAAGATCATCCTACTTCAAGAAGGTAAGTTTTATTCTCCAAATATAATTTTGGAAATGATGTCCTCTCTCTTCTATTTACAGGAAACGAAAGATAGGACGTAATAGGTACAGGCATACGGTTGAAATCAAGCCGTCCCCAGGAACTTTGTGCACTCCACCTCGCTCCTGACCAACTCCTTCTCAAGCCGGAGCAATATCTTTTCCCCACAACATGCCTGAGTAACTAGATGCTGTGGTTTCATTAACGGGACTTCCAGCTTCGACAAGCCCAGAAGCACAAGGAAGGGATCTTTTCTCTTTCTTTGAATTGGCTACTGTCAACAGGGAAGAAATCCAAACAGTTGAAGCGGTCTCTAGCCCCCTATTCCAAATGAGGACCTAGAAACTTGACTTCTTGTTCCAGATGCATGCTCTCGCAAGAAGTAATTGCCATCAGAGAATTAGAGGTTTTGATTGCCCATCTCAGATTCCATAGAAGCTTGAGGTACATGACTTTTGCCCAATGATGCTATAGTTAAAGACGAAGGAGAAATTCCACGAAGGAAGGCGTTGAAGATGAATCAACGACCAGTAATCATGCATACATGGTCACAAGTGAGGAAGGCCAATCGAAAGAAATGTCAAACTATGCCAAGACGAAAAGGCTGTCATCGACGTTCAAATATCCTTAGGAGTCAGCAAATACAAATTTTGGAGAAGAGTAATTTGGTATCGTTTCCAATACTCCCCCCTCTTTGAATTCACTTTTGACATATTCCCCTTATTGACAGGAAGCACCAGGATTCAAGAGCCAAATTTGATGGTTAGGCAAATCAATATTAGCCAAGCTAGTACATGGAAATGACCCACATCAAATTTACTTGGCTTCGTGTAAAAGACATGTCATCCGAGCCAATTCGAGAGAATAATTGACCTAACGAAGCAAATAGGACTTCGTGTCCTCCTCTCACTTTAGGTTCACCCAATCATCGCAAACCGGTGAAGGGTAAAGTTGTATCGCTTCCGGTTATTCGACTCTTGAAAGAGTTCATGACTAACACATTCCCTTTTGTTTGTTGCGAATCACTGATTGTCAAAAGAAATGATAACAAATCAACGAGAAGCATGTCTTGTTGCGGGATCACTTGACAAGGATAATAATCAATGAGAGGCATGACAAACTCTCCTAAACGAAATGGCGTCTGAGTAATCGCCAAAGCAAATGACATAAAATCTTGGGCCTCAACTCACATTTGATTTTGGCCAGACTAATTGATCTACTTGTACATCTTCTCTTCTGCAAGTGCAAAAGCAGAAGCACCCATCAGATCAATGATTAGATTCCCAACCCCGGCTGATCATTCATGTGTCATATTCCTAATCAATAGGGACAATCATCGACACCCCTTTGTGAATAGCCCTTTTGATATCCAAGATTTAACATATTTGGAAACACCATTCGCTAATCCTTAAAGCTGTCAACAATGTCTTTTTGAGCAAAAACCATTCATTTGTTTTGAGAGTATAAACTCCCTCATGTTTAAAATGTTGTATGCCTTTTCCAAATGGATTTTTGCATGATGATTTTGTCTGTCTAAATCACTGGTTCCATTGAGAATTATTAGAATAGACAGCTAAATGAAGAATACAAGATTAATCGAGCATGCTAGATGAGGCGCGTCAGAATGATGAAAGGCAAGCCATATCCTACACACAATCCCCCCCATCTATACACTTGTGAGATGAGTGCAGAAGATTCCATGGCTGTAGGGTAAAGAGTTCTCTCGCGAATAGTACGATAACCAAAATAGTGAGAGGCATTCCATTGCTCACCCCATTGAGCCCCATACATTGGTGAAGCTTCTCTCATACCCTCGTCAAGAACCACCCCACACTAGGGCAGATCGGAGGCAAAGCAACATCACAAGGTGAGAAGAGAGGTAGAAATTTTCTTGCTCGCACTTGCATCAATCTCCGGGTGTCCTTATTGCATATGAACACTCACGTTAATTTAAGTGCCCTAGAGTCCGAAGAGCAATTCTTTCTTTACGCACTTATATCCATTGCACAACCCAATTGAGTTTGTAAATTCACCCTCACATGGAGGCAAAGCGGAAGGCTGCTTGCCATTCGAGCAAGCATAATCGAAATACCAAGACTCAATAAGTCTAACGAAGGCATTTGCTTGAACTTGTCAAGATCGGTTCCTCAAGCAACAAGGACAAAGAATAGGGGCATAAAAAAGCAATGTACTGTGGTAAAAGCAAGGTCAATGCCCATAAATGAAAAGTTGGGATAAAAAAAATAGGGGCATGAAAAAAAGCAATATGCCTGGTAAAAGCAAGGCCAATGCCCCTAGTCGAAAATACTGACTAAGAAAAAGTTCTTTGTTGTGGTCCGTAGAACCTCTAACCAAAGTGAGAAGAAAGACCCAGTGACAAATGCCGAGACAGTCATGAACTCTCACCCTCTTACATGTGAGCCAAACCTACGTTACATTCCCATTGTAAAAGTCTCTTTAGACTAGGGGCATTTCAATTAACGTAGGATTTCATGCGTATATAAGCATCGCTCGAAGAAGTACGAGCAAGACTATTCTATCTCTTTTCGCAGGGTTCTTGACTTGTAAACCCAGAGATGATCGTGCAACATTTTTGTCCATCGACTTCGACCTTGATGGTCCCCTTTGATGAGCGTGTGACAAAGACTTCATCACAGTTTCGACAAAGACCTCTCACATTGGTAAAGTCGCATCTTGTTTGCGAGAATGCTCGGACCCCTGCGACATGATGACGGTGAGATAATGCGGTCCTATATGTGACATCTCGAAATTCGGCCGTTTCAATAAAGTGAAATGGGCATGTCGTCAACGTGCCTATGGTCCTTTTTCTCGAAGCTAACTCACGAGTTAACTAACCTATTAGGTGAAGCCGTTAAGGGATGTATCCGCGGTAAAATCCTAAAAGCTACTCAATTGGTTGGATTGGACTAAAATCGCGTTTGATTGATTCTAACCATGAAATTTAAATTGGTTTCGGGAATCGAATATTCGAGCGTGTCACAACTCATTTTTAGGGACCGTCTCATCGTCATCAATTTATTCTTGAGTCAGAAATTTCAAAAAAGAAATTATCGAAGGAAAAATCGAAACTAGAAAGAAAATAAAAAGGGAATGAGAAAAGGAAAATACTAGAAATAAGAAAATTGGGTTTTCTTATTAAAGTATTATTTTCTTTCCCTTTTCCTTTTTCTCTCTCTCTCTCTCTCCTCTCCCCTCCCCTCGTGCAATCTCCCCACCGAACACTCTTGCCAAATTCAAATTGGCTTTCTCTTCTCCCTTTTGACCAGTCAAACTCCCAAACCCTTATCTTCTCTCTCTCTTCTCTCTCTTATCTCTTTTTCTCTCTCACGCTCGACGCTCTCTCTCCCTCACTGTTCGAGCAGAAGCGGAACACTGAAGACCAGAAGCTGTAGCTCGCCGTCGCTGCTCCATCGCCGCCCGTTGCCGCCGCACCGGAGCCGGACCGCCCGCCCGTGCGCCCGCCGTCCCGCCGTCCGTCGCTCGCTGCAGCGCTACTCCCGAGCGGACCCAGCTTTGTTCGCTCCTGTTCTAGCTCCGTCCGGCCACCTCCGGCCACCGCTTAGCCCCGCCGGACCTCCCCCGCGTCCCCCTCGCCCTCTGCCGGCTTCCCCTTGCTGCCCTAGCCGCCGGAGCAGCCCCGATCGGCTCCGTCCAGCAGACCCACGGAGTGGTTTCAGCATCTTCGGGCTCGCTTTTGGGCCGTTTCCCGGCCCCGAACCCGAGCGGTGCTTTGGGAAGAATCGTTCCTCGCGTCGCCGCCGTCGGATTGATCCGATTTGCGCGCGATTTGGTGAGTAATCTCACTAATCCAGGATTAGTTGGCTAATTATGCTTAAGGTTGGTTTAGTTTTAATTAATTATGTTTAGGTTGTTAGATTAGAATAAATTAGCAATTATTAGTCAATTGTGATGCAATTTAGATAAATTGATTGCGCAATTAGCAAGTAGACGTGGTCTACTAATTATTGGAAGTGCCTTGGGATTTTTCCCGACCCAAATCGGGCTTCAATTTGATAAGTCGGGCCTAAGTGGAATTTTTGGCATTTAAATATTAATTTTCGAAATTAATTAATTATTTATTTATTTTCCGAAAATTCAACAGTGATGGCCAGTGACCGGAATATTATGCTGATGACCGTGGCAAAGTCCGTTTGTTTAATCGGGCTTTATTTTAAGTTAAATTGAATTTCTTGTATTTAAATATTATTTTTCGAAATTAATTATTTAATTATTTATTTTTCGGAAATTCGACTTGGATGGCTAGTGGCCAGATTTTTATGCTGACGATCGTGGTGAAATTGTTTATTTAATTGGCTTTAATTTGAGCTAAATTGGATTTATTGTAATTAATTATTAAATTTTGAAATTAATTAATTATTTATTTATTTTTCGGAAATTAAAGTTGGGTTAGTCGGCGACCGAAATTTCGTGGTGATCGTCGTGGTGAAGTCCGTTTATTTAATGGAGCTTTATTTTGTGTGGAATTGAATTATTTGCGAAGGTTGGGAATTATTCTTTAATTGGAAAATCGTTGGTTATTAATTGAAAAATAACCAGGCATCGGTTGATAATGCCAAATCTATTTGAGCGGACTACGAAAAGGTGGGAGTTATGGAAAGGAAAATATTATATTTTGGTTAAGACCCGTCGTGTGCTTACGCACGATATTTTATCGGGTATTTTTAATACAAAAACTTAGGCCACGACATTATTTGAATTGAGGAATTTAAATGCGCGGCACAATGTCATTGGGCCGTGAGGGATTAATCGTGTGTTGGCTTATAGTTGAAGCAAGATGATTATTGGAAGTTGAGGTGATGTGTTGTGTTGAAGGAACCAATGGATCATGAGCAGGTAATGGACTAAGTACTACACAAGTAGAAGACTTCGTGTGAGTTACCTCTAGCGCCTTATACCATTGCTTATTGTAGTCAAGGACTAAGTATTACATGGCGACCGAGTCGCATGGGAATTACCTCTAGTGCCTTGCAAAGACATTGTAATGCATAGTAAAGGGCTAAGTGCTACGTCTCGTGTGAGTTACCTCTAGCGCCTTATACTATTGCTTTTGTAGTGAAGGACTAAGTCTTTGCACGGTAGCGAGGCTTCGTGTGAGTTACCTCAGCGCCTTATACTACATGTTATTTGTGGTCAAGGACTAAGTGCCGCGCGATGACGAGACTTCGTGGGGGTCACCTCTAGCGCCTTGAGCCTATATTTGAGTGTGAATGTTGAATGGGAATGTTGAGATTAATTATCAAGTATAGATGAAATCATCGTTATGATTTGATTTGTTTGTCTGGATTTTGATTGAATTAAATTGGTAGGGAAGGGTCATTGTTGACATATAATCGACGAGGTCGATTGATTATTGTTTTGATTTGATGTTGTGAATTGATTGTGAATGGAAATGACCGTGAGTGGTCTTGTTGGCATTTAATCGACTAGGTCGATTTGATCGATGCTTCGATCGGCGATATGATTGCAGGTGCCTATTATGAATTGTCTGACTTGCGGGTGGGATTAGAGGCCAAGGTAAGTCATACGCCCGTGAGTGTTTAGGCAGCCTTTAGTATAATAGTTTATCTAATCGGGCTTAGTGGGGTAGAACTCGGCGAGACGTAGTCTCATCCGGTTTGGGAAAACATTTCGGGACCCGATGAGGAGTTGATGAGGAGGTGTTTGAGAAGGAGAACTCGGAGGTGAAACTTGAGGAGAATGATTTTGGAAGAAGAAGATAATCCCGAAAGGGACCTTAAATGACACTGGATGGTGAGAGCCTATCTTCTTTTGAGAATTTCTCTTGAAGTGAATAGTTATGAATTGGTTTGTATTTTGTATAAAAGTTTGGTTATAAATTTCAATATGAAAAATATGGCCATGCTTTTCTATCCCATTGTTTTATTGTCTGGGGATTTATAACTGCTTCCGCATGTGCTTAATAAAAGAAAGGGTCGGCGATCTAGTCTTGGGATATCGCATTATAAAATCGACCAAGTGAGAAGGATGTGTGCGTGCCCGAGGATCGGGGCGTGACATTATAAATCCTGCATCAATGGTCAAGATAGCCTTTTCCATGAGAGTGAGCAAAAAGTCATTTCAAATTGAAAGTCCCTCATCTGGCATGCTCAAGACATCTACATTCTAAATGAAGGTTGTCTTTCAAAATCTTCCCGGTGGAAATCGAGAGGATGCAAAATTGACAAAATTATCATGCATGAATCTCATTTGAACTCATGAATTTATAGCATATACAATCATGTGTGCATATTGTGCAAATAACAGAGACATGCTCTCGAGAGATCGAGATATTGCCAGGCAAGCATATCTCTATCCCCATTTGTCTTAAGGTACCTATCCTTTGTCGGGTAATCTCTTATTGACGCTCAACCTATTTGAGTCGTCCTTTGAGTTTGGGTGCCACTTTGTCTAGGTATCCCTATTGTCTTTGAGTACCGACCACCGTTCGGATACTCCCTTTTCCTAACACTCGACCTGTTCGAGTTGTCCCCAGAATATTGATACTTGTGACTGACCAAGTATCCATTTATCGTTGAATACCTACTGCTGTCTAGGTATCCCCATATCATCAAGTACCCACCGTTATCCAAGTACTTCCTTTTCATGACACTCAACCTGCCTGAGTTGTCCCCAAATAATATAGCAGCTGTTTAAGCATTCCATTACTTTGCTTGGCACCGCCGTCCAGGTATGCTTTCTAGCACTTGGACCAGAGCTGAGTGGTCCCCAGATCATATCATTAAATACTTGTATTCATCCAAGCATTCGAGTACTTTGTACACCTGCGGTTACCCAGGTGTTCCACCCCTTTTTAAGTGCCTGCGGCAATCCAGGTAAGCCTCGTGCTACATTCAAATTCTCATTACTAGGAGGTGAGAGACCTTCATGAATATTCGGGGCACGTCCTCGATATTCCCCTTACTAGGAGGTGAGAGACCTTCATGAATATTCGAGGCACGTCCTCAATATTCCCCATACCGGAGGTGAGAGATATTCACAAATATCTCAGTGCGTCTCGATATTCCCAATTACCGGGAGGTGAGAGACCTTCATGAATATCTCGGTACGTCCTCGATATTCCCAATTACCGGGAGGTGAGAGACCTTCATGAGTATCCAAGGTACGTCTCGATATTCCCATTACTGGGAGGTGAGAGACCTTCATGAATATTCGGGGCACGTCCTCAATATTCCCCTTACCAGGAGGTGAGAGACCTTCATGAATATTCGAGGCACGTCCTCGATATTCCTCATACCAGGAGGTGAGAGACCTTCACGAATATCTCAGCACGTCCTGATATTCCTAATTACCGGGAGGTGAGAGACCTTCATAAATATCCAAGGTACGTCCTCGATATTCCCATTTACCGGGAGGTGAGAAACCTTCACGAATATGCGAGGCACGTCTCAATATTCCCATTACCATGAGGTGAGAGACCTTCACGAATATGCGAGGCACGCCCTCGATATTCTCATTACCGGGAGGTGAGAGACCTTCACGAATATGCGAGGCACGCCTCGATATTCCCATTACCGAGGAGGTGAGAGACCTTCACGAATATCCAGTGCGTCTCGATATTCCCCTTTACCAGGGGAGGTGGGAGACCTTCACGAATATGCGAGCACGTCCTCATATTCCCGTGCCGGGAGGTGAGAGACCTTCACGAATATGCGAGGCACGTCTTCTATATTCCCGGTGCCGGGAGGTGAGAGACCTTCACGAATATGCGGGGCACGCCCTCGATATTCCATTACCGAAGGTGAGAGACCTTCCACGAATATCTCGGTGCGTCCTCAATATTCCCATTACCAGGAGGTGAGAGACCTTCACGAATATATGAGGCACGTCCTCGATATTCTCCTTTACCAGGAGGTGAGAAACCTTCACGAATATCTCAGGTACGTCCTCAATATTCCCAACTACCAGGAGGTGAGAGACCTTCACGAATATCCCAAGTACGTCCTCGATATTCCCCTTTACCAGGAGGTGGGACACCTTCACAAATATCCAAGGTATGTTCTCAGTATTTTCAATTATCAAGTACCCCTTCGATACTCGTGAATGCCCAAGTATCCCCCAAGAATTCATACTTGTGATCATCCAGTACCCCTTGACCTATGGTCGGCCAAATACTCATTTTGACGCCCGCAAAGGTCTAAATACCCTTCGGGTTGGTACTTGTGAATATCCGGGTACTCTTTGATATGCTTGTGAATGTCCAAGTATCTTCCGGAATTGATGCCCGAGAAGGTGGCGCATCCTCCGAGAAAGTTGGGTACATTGTTGTCTTTAACAAAGGTCGACACCCCCACAAACAGGATGCCTCGAGAAAGGTCGCGCATCTCAGAAAGGTCGGGTACCAAATGGTGTCCTCGATACAAATCGGGCACCCACAAATGAGATGCCTTGAGAAAGGTCGGTGCATCTCCGTCAAGGCGACAGAAGAAAGGTTCGGGTCCTAGACAAACCATTGATTGTTTTAACAAGCGATCGAAGAATGGTTCGGGTCCCGGAGGAGCAATTTCCCGTCAAGGCGACCGAAGAAAGGTTCGGGTCCTAGACAAATCACTAATTGTTTTAACAGCGGACAGAAGAATGGTTCGGGTCTGGAGAAGCAATTTCTGTCACGCGACCAGAAGAATGGTTCGGGTCGAGACAAACCACTAATTGCTCCGACAGGCTACCCGAAGAATGGTTCGAGTCGGAGGGGCAATTTCCCGTCAAGGCGACCAGAAGAAAGGTTCGGGTCTAGACAAATCATTGATTGTTTTAACGGGCGACCGAAGAATGGTTCGGGTTCGAAACAAAAACCGATTGCTCCAACAGGCTAGAAGAATGGTTCGAGTCTGGAGGGGCAATTTCCCGTCAAGGTGACCAGAAGAAAGGTTCGGGTCCTAGACAAATCATTGATTGTTTTAATAGGCGGCCAGAAGAAAGGTTCGAGCCCGGAAAAGCAACCTCCTCACATCACCGGGTTAGATGCCGAGCTTGATACTTGCCAAGCTCGGGGTTCACACCTATCTCACTCCTCCGTAGGTAACTACGGGTATCTTCTTATCTGTCTTAGTATATGTAATGTTATATTGCTCTTTTTGCATAGGATAATAGGTCCCAGTAAAATATAATCATTACGCATGTATGGATAAAATTTAGGCATCGGTTGTCTTTGAATGCAACCTCTGCGAGCTCACCTTCAAAGAGGGGCAAGCATTTGATGCCTAAAATTAGTTAGGTTTTATTTTACTTTATTTTACTTTATTTTATTTTATCTTTTCGAATAATAAATAAGCAAATAACGAAAAAAAAAACAGAAAAAAAACAAGAAAATCATAAAAAGCGAGCTTGGCCTCGTGGGCCTTGGCCCATCTACCTCGGCCCAGGCCAGTGAGTCTTCTTCCTCCTTGCGCCAGCTGCCAACGCACGCGCGGGCGGCGCGACGCCGAGAGGAGGAGAGGACGGCAACGCACATGGGGAGGCGCGATGTTTGAAGGACGGGTAGGTGGCGGATGGGGCCGGTTCGGCGGCGGAAGCCATTCGGAACACGAGGGCCGGCGGTCGAAGCTCCGTCGGACCAGGCCGCCCCCTGCCTATAAATAGGGCTCCCAGATGACGGCAAAGGGCACGCCGAGAGCGATCGAAGGCCGCAAAGCTTCGAGCTTCTGGCGAGAGACTTCAAAGGGGCAGGGTCGAGGCAAGCCCAAATCCAGAAGGCTCGCGGTAGGAGAGGAGAAGTTACGCCGGAGAGAGAGAGAGCGGATTGAGGTCGCGGACCTCGAACGACCCAGAGACCCGGGGGTCGAGGGCTCGTGGCGGAAATCGGCGTGGCGGAGGGTGGATCGGGAGAGAGGGGAGATCAAGCTCGGGGGAAGGCGAAGAGGCGTCGAGCGCCATGTGACATCGTTGCCGTCTCTGTAGTGCACGGTGGCGGTCTTGCCAGGTCAGCCCTCTCCATTGTCCCGTTCTCGTCGCCGCGCCGCCGTACCATAGTCATCGTCGCCGCCAAAATGCTGGGTTTCGTCTCAGGCCAGGATTCATGAGCCACAGGGTTTGCGGGTTTTTCAGGGTCGCGAGCGAATCAGGACTCGGAAAATCGGGTAGGGTTCGCAATCCGGGCGGCGGGAGTCGGGTCGGGTCTTTGGGCCGGGTCGGGTAGGGTTTCGCCAGGAAGGAGCGGGCGGTTGGGCCAGGGTTGTCAGGCGGGCGGGTGTCCCAAGCAAGCCACGACGCCGTTTTTTAAAAAAAGGAAAAAATATGAGTCGGGCCGGCAACGCGAGCCGTCGCGTGCGGAGTCGTCGGCCGGGTCGAACCCGACCCGCGGATCCGGCTCGGTCGAGTTTTTATAATATTTTTAATAATAAATAATAAATAATATTTCAAAAAAATCAAAAATAATCTATTTTCGAAAAAATATTAAAAAATGTTTTAATTTCCAAAAAATTCGAAAAATATTTAAAAATGTTGAAAAATGTTTTATTTCCGAAAAAACAAAAAAATCAAAAATATTCCATAATTTCCAAAAAAAATGCCAAAAATAAAAAAAAAAAAAGCCAAAAATTCATGAAAAAGCCAAAAAAATTCAGAAAAAGCCAAAAAAGACTTGTATTTTTCCAAAAAAAAATCCAAAAAAAAATCCCTTTTATGTCCAAAAAATTGGAAAAAGACTCAAAAAATATTTTCCTCCCAAAAATGCATGGAAAATCCTCGAACATCCAAAAGCCTTAGGGTTTAAACAAGATTAGATACAGAAAGGGCATTAGTGATTAACTAGTGTAATCAAGTCCCCGATCCTAATTTCTGCGGTTGTGCGGGGAGCGAGTATTTCTCCCGATACTTCTTTTGGGTTTCTAATCGACCTACCCCAAACTTAGATTAGTGGCGATTAGTTTTAAAATTAATTTACGGGTTAAAAATTTAGATTATTAAAGTCGTGAATTGGTGGACTTGGGAGAGTCAAAGCATAATAAATTCGGGCGAGCCATTAGCCTCCTTAGGCGCTCGTACCCGATTGTGGCCTTAGAAAAAAGGGTCGCGACAAGATGCATGCTTGAATCCTTGAATGGTAGTAGTGTTAATGTACTTGAATGAATAATGCTATTGCTTATAATGCAATTGACAAACAAATGAAAAGTATCAAAAAGTCATAAACTTATTGTATTTGTATCGTTTAGTCTTGTCACCACTTCCGCCTTGCATGGTTGCAGTCTTTTGCCCTTAATTATTAAGGGCTTAACCCATCGTTAATGTCCTTACATGAGATGCTACATTAAGTAGTTATTAGGCCACATAAGTAGTGCTTGGCCAAGCCACTTTATCAAAAGTACCACTAGAGTTACTAAAAATAACGGAGAGTAAATTTCTCACTTGTAGACCAGTTTACGTAAATTTATCACAAATTTACTAGTTTGGGAATTTTGTTGGTATTACCTTGTGGATTTGCAAATGGACTTGTCACGTCCATCGTCATATGTTATCCATGTCAACAATTCAACGGTAAAATTTGACAGAAGGCTGATGGAGGGTAAGTTTATCACGTGTGTGCCAATTTGAGTTTTATAGTAATTCATAAATTAATTTGGGGTAAATAAGCCACATAAGTACTAGTTTGGAGTTTTTTCGTGGTATTAACTCCACATATTATAAAAAATAAATCAACAACTCCTATATATATGTTAGTTGTACTAATTATGGAACTACTCTTCATCATTGAATATACTATATCCCAAATATAAGTGCAAAAATAGATTATTCCAAAGAAATAATTGTGCGAAGCGAAGACCTGGTGGTAATATATATTACACCATGAAGCAAACTATTAGAAAAAATGACCATAATACACTTTAATAAAGTAAATTGTAGATAAATCATTATTGGTTTAGTAGTAAAAACAAATATAAAGTAAGCGTTCCTTCCAATCTGGCAATTCGTCTTTTGCAGTCAATACGAAACCCTCCGCCGCCGCCGCTACACAAGCGGTTATATAACAAACTATATATAATATATGCATTTCATGGATTTTCAATACCTGCTTAAGAAAGTGCAACAGAGAAACGGAAATTTTCGTAAAATGTGTCCAGTTTTCTTGATTAAGGGAAACAAATAGGGGACCGAATTTTAAAAAGAAAATGCTTTTGAAAAGTTCGGCGCTCAGTTGACTCTTTATAGAAGACTTCCCCTATTTGCAAAGCTACACAAAGCCATATAACACATCTGATAGCAAGATTTTCTGAGAAAAATTTCCCCATTTCCTCCAATTTTTCGTACGCTTCATCACTAAATGGAGAGATCAAGGTATGATACTCACCATTGAACCAACGGTTCGTCCCTGAGAAGATCGAGGGAATCCCTACTTGCCAGTCTAATGGAACGAACGAGAGATTCGGAATCTCCAGATTCAATCCTCATACAAAACGACTTGTCCATTGAAGACCCATTCACTCAGTCGTTAGCCGAGTTCTGTGGGTTGGAGTTGTATGAGGCTGTCAATGTCGCGTTTGAAGCAAGAAAAGAAAGCGAGTTGGAGAAGAGGAAGCAAGTTGAAAATGATCAAAGTACGAATTTCCGAGTTCAACAAGAGGAAGCAAGTGTTCCTGGAAGCTGTGGGGATGATCAAATGGCATTTATCAATGATCAATCTAAGAGGGTCGAAGTCGAACAAGAGGAAGAGAACGCTTGTGACTGTGATGGTGATAGAATGGCGACGATTCATGATCATGAATCAGTGGAGAGATCTCACGGACAGAGAAGAGATGACAATGTTGTCACACTTGGCAGCTTTAACTTGAGTTCAACGCAGTGGCCAGAACTAGGGGGAGATCGTGGAATGGAAGATCAAAGGGCAACACTTGCAATCAAGAATCGACGGAGAGATCACGTGAATAGAGGAGAGACGTTGATCGTGCAGCTGGGCACAGAAGCATTGTTGAATGGGATAGGTTTCAATTATTTACTGGAACAAGATAAGAAGAAGAGGGAAGCCAAGAAGAAAGGGAGGGATAGAAGAGGTCATCACGGAAGCCAGAGTGAGACAGGCCACGAACCTCTTAGAAAATATGCATTTTCTTGGAACTCTCTCACCGAGCATGAGGATTAGTTTCTTCTTTGGGCTTTTCTTGGTTCAGGGTTATGTCAGATACTTTCCTTCATAATTGTTCTCTCTGTGAGTCTGTGCATACGGTTTTTGGTAGAAACTATCGTTACAGATTCTCATGGAATTTTCACTTTTTTGTTCATGTCATCAAGAACCAAAACGAATTAGGATGAGTTTTCTTGTGATAATAGCATCGGCTGTGAGTAAAAATGCATCATTATACGTATACCCATAACAGTAGTCGTAGATTTTCCTGGAAAGATTACGGACGTGGAGATAATTCTTCCACTCTCTTATCCTTTCCGTTATCATTTGTTTGGAAATCTTGGATACTACGTATATGGGAGGAAGAGCAACTCATGTTATATCTTCTTCTTTTTTTGGTTAACTCATTAGTTTTTTTTCTTAGTTTGATAGGATTCTATTGACTCAAAAGTATGGGAATAATTAATCATTCTAACCTTAAGCAATAACGAGTATTTCCTTATATATAATTTGTTTCGAGTTTTTCCTATATAGTTTTTGCTGGCATAAGTTTTTAACTCAGTCCTTGACTAATATAGTGTAACTAAATTATTTTACATTAGTGTGCAATCAATAATCTTTTCCAGTCATAGTAGACCTAATATAAATACGACAAGTGCTCTTGATATGTATTTTCCTGTATATCAATTGGTTGTATATGTTATGGAACTAATCAATGCAGTTCATTATGAAATATATTGTATCTCGAATAAATTATGTCAAGTTGTATGAAGCGGAGTCGAACGCTATCTATACTTGGGAAAAGGACCCTAATACATTTAAAGTGATTTATGGTTTTGTGATAAAACTAAATATAATAATAAGTGTTCCCTTCAAATTTGGCAATTCCTCTTTCGCCGTCAATATAAAGCCTACTACCGCCATTATACAGGCGGTTTCCCACCAAGGATGATCCACCATATAACAACCTCTCGCAGATCTTCCTTCCTCGACCTTCATCCTCGACCAACTATACCATTTTTGCTTCAACTACATTACAGATGCTCCAAGATTTGAAGATAATTTTACTTTATACTTGACTTTTTCATATTTCAATTCATGATTAGGCACAATCAACAAGGAGAATCACTAACGCTCAAGTAATTATATGTTATACATCTATTTATTGTTTGTATTTCCTTTGATTCTTGCAACTCTTCTTTTTCCAACTCTCTTTCCTTATCTTTTTTGTGATCTGTTTTGGTTGACTTTTAATTAAGAATCCTTCGCAACCCGATCAAAATTGTCAACTTCACCGTTTTAGCAATCTCTTGTGGACAACGAGGTTGTCATTGACATTCAAATTCAATACAGGTAGGTGAAAATGGGGAGGATGAAAAGTTAGATGAAAGTTAGGGTGCTTTTTTTTTTTTGTGAAAAAACAAATGGTTTAGAAAACATTTCCTTAAAAATGATCACTTGTATTGCTTACAAAAATGAATGAATTAAAAATATTTTCATTGTCCAAGAAAATGTTTAGGCATAAATTGTTGTCGGTCATAAAAACATTTTTTATCGACTAATTATTACAAGCTATACATGATATCATTTTTAGGAAAATATTTTTCAAAAATTATTCATTTTTCGTGAAACAATAAGAACCTTATATATATTTTTTCTTCAACAAATATTTGTTATTTTTCCATTTACACAAAGAAAATGTTTGTTTATTTATCGTGAATCTCTCTTGCTTATTTTTTCTTCTCATAACCCTCTTTCTAATGTGACCAAGCTCCGCCGTGTGTTTTATCAAGCGCCCTGAACCCTAACACACCTATTTTATAAGACAAACTAGGGCTTCTATTTCGTAATCCATCTTAGGCAATTTTCTGAATTGTTTTCCAAGTACTGTCATTTAATAAATCAACTATTCCGACTTGGGTCTTATAATGCAAATTTCGATCTCCTTAGTGTCCAATGGGCTTGGCCAAAAATTAATACTCTTATGAGCATGGTTCAATTAATTGACTTCAAGTCCATTCACTTAAGTCTATTAGCCGCCAATCCAATAAACATGCAAATGTATGGGCTTATCTATTAATAGTATGTTTGTTTAGGGTTGGGATCGATCCCTAATTTTTCATGTAATTAATGACTAATTGGGTAGCCAAAAATTAGGTATCAACAATGAGATATTTAAGAAATCATTAACATAAAAATTGTCTATTTTATGATACATTCAATTGGTATGACAATTGTATAATAAGAATTAATATGTATAACATAATTAAATTGACTATGCGCATATTAACAATCATGATAGATTTACATAATTTAAAACGTTTCTATATTTAGTAACTATTACCTGTGGTCGCTTTACTAATAAAAAATTATAGCATAACCGAATATTTGTTAGAAAAGTCCTTAAAATTTTCATTTGAAATAGAAAATAATCATGCCTTTCCTGGGACAACATTAGATGCCATGTTTCCACTATCTAGCCGGGGTATGTACTTTATTTAAGTTAATGTTAAACATTAGATTACTATTTAGTTAGCAATTCATTTAGCACAATCTATATATTTGATAAGCCAATTAAGGCTTTTAAACCAATCTAGATACCAAACACTTAAAGACCCACATGTACTCGGAGTCATAATTGGATTAGTAAACGTTTCCCTAGGGTTTGGGAATCAGATAGTTTTGGGTGTAGAATCCTTCGGACCAAACCAATGGGAATTCTCATAAACTCCATAGCTAATTATTTTAGTTAATCATGTCTTGGAATTTTGCGCATTCTGGAGGCATCTCCCAATGAAATACGACTCCTCCATGATGGCATGACAAGGCTTCCTTTGATTTGTTCGCCTCTTACTAGGGTCACCTAAGCTCAGCCATTGTCTCGATTTATCGCTCACTTGCTTAGTATTTTAGAAGAGAATGCTCTATCATTCTTCTTGTGTTGAACATATGATATGATACTAATATGGGAGAGAAGACCCTATTTATAAATTAACCCATTTAGTTACAATCGTTGACCTCTCCTTGATAAAAACGTGAAAAATCCAGTTTTCTTTATTTACTAACTACCCTTATTTATTACAGAAATTCCCCAGAATACAAGTGTACAACAACCATAATCACCCTAAATCTATATTAAGCGAACATGTCGATGTCATAATGTAGACGCATTTAGTGTATGGTGTTAGAGTATTACTTTTCCGCTTGTTTTGCTGATAACTATCTCTAGAAAATTGTTTTCTGACTTTCCAATATTTGAATAATGAAAAACTACTAAATTTACCAAAAACATTTTTCCATGAACCCCCCCAAAAAAAAAAAAACACCTTAGATCGGAGGAGACGACTTTCTCTTCTAATGAGAAGGAAATTACTTTTCTTAAATAACCAAATGAATGAAAGCTAACTATTTTCTTTTAAAATGATTTTGATGAAAAATATTTTCTTTTGTAGTGAAGTTTTCAGTGAAACAAACGCAACTTTTAAGATATTAAAAGTGTGAATATTATTTTCGTCCTACACCGCTGCCGTTTGTTTGAATAACATCAAGTTATTTAATTTAACATCAAGTATTTATGAGTTGGCTTAGTTTTTCAACTCATATATTAAAGCAAGTGTCAAATAAAAAACATATGTATAAAGCACAGTGTGATCCTATCTTCCCCCATAAAATATATCCATATTTTTCATGCTCCAACTCCGGCTAACTCCATGATTTATATACCATACTCAATAAACTTTTTTAACGAGAGTGAACAACGAAAGGAGCTTCATGATAACTTCACATGAAATTGAGTCACATGACATGATTCACTTTAATTAATTAAGAGATGGATATATATACCTATTGTTGGTTTAAAGGATAGCCATAAAGAAGGGATAAAAAGAAATAAACCTTAGCCTTGGGATCGAAAATTAATCTATTAAAATTCCTTTATATGAGACTTCTAATAGCAAAATTAGGTTTGAACTAAGCCTCCACCCCTTTAAAACTTATCTATATCCTTTCTTGCAAACAATAACAATCAATATATTTAGTGAGATAGAGTCTAATTTTGATATATCAAAATATGTGATAAGCATGGCCAAAGAAATCTGTAATTCAATTAAGAGCAACTTGTACTAGTAATTATAACCAGATTAGAAAACCTATGCCTATTAGGTTTAGGAATCATGTAGTATGGGTATATAATCTCCCGACCAAAGAAAGAGAATTTTTCATAAACTCCGTAGTTACATTATTTCAATTAATCATGTCTTCGAACAACTCACATTCTAGAGACAATTTCTCAACGAAACCCAGCTCCTCCACTGTAGCTCGACAACAGCAAAATCATTCCACACAGTCGGCGGCCGCACCTAGGAATGGACCAAGAGACGACAACAGCAGAGAGAATACTTATGAGCTTTTCAATGGAAAACCCGCTCTCCAGATAGCCAAGGAGGTTCTCAATCGGGATGATGGACATAATTTTTCCTTCTTCACAACAACACCAGAGGAATATTTTGGCTTACCCGTGAAGCCAAAATCGACGAATGGAGCAGCACCATCAAAAGGAAAGGACCATAAAGTTGAGGAGAAGGGAGGAAAGTCTGTCACCCATCCACGTTGATTTGCAAATTATTTAGGAATAATGAGGTTGATAATTTGGTTTGTTTTTATGTTTTCTTCGTGAGATTTCTTACTTGAGGGTTTTGTTAAGCACTTTTTTTTTGTTGGTTCTCTCTGTGTATAAGTTTTTTTTTTCTCATGAAATTTACTTTTATGGAATTATCTCTTTTAGTTCATGAGTTGCGTCTTGGCAAGAACAAAAACGAGTACGGATGGATTTTCTTATGATAATAAGATTAGGTGATGGACACGTATGGAAGTGGTGTTACTTTTTTTGTGTTCTCTTATTATTACTGTTATCTTTTATTTGGAAATTTGGATGGTCACATGTTTTCGGGTGTTTTTCTTTTCTTTTCTTTTCTTTTGGGTTGGTGGGGGGGGAGCCAACTTTCTTTGTTCCTTTTTCTTTTGTTGTTTTGTTTATAATTCTAATGAAATTCTAACTATCAAGTGAGGAAGTTTTTGTTGTTATTGTTGTTATACGTACGCATAGACAAATACATGTCGTCATTGTCGTTATACTTTGTTCTTATTACTACTATAAATATTACTAGGTTTACTACCCCTGCGCACGATCTTCTTCTTTTTTTTTCCTTTTTTTTTTAATTAGAAAAGAGAGGAGCAAATATTTCTTCCAGTATTATAACTACATGAATCTGTATCATAACTAAAGGTTCTCTTTATTAGTAATAATGTAATTCTAACCACTAAACTTTTGTACTACAAAAAATACTGGACTATTGTAGATTTAAAAGTTAAAAAAAGTATTGTTCGTGATCGTTTCTCAATCAAAACGAAGTCGCGACAATAACATCCATGATGATTCTTGCCTATCAATTAGAATCCTCGAAATTTGGGGCAATAGTTTAACAAGCCCTTCAAAATTGAAAAGACTACGAGCTCTCTACTTAGATAGTTTAGATGAAAGAGTAATTTTTTTTATTTTTTATAATTCCTCGATACAACTTTAAACCTCCTCCACAAGCCAATAAGTGCGATGATTTTCAAAATGTAAATTACGCATATTTTTCATAAGGAAAAAAAAAACGAGGAAAGAGTTAACCGCAGTCGCTGAACAAAGTGAAAAAACGAGGAGCGACCTTCCTCCGACGAGCTCGCCTCCGATGGAGTTCTCCCTCCCCGAATCTCGCAACTGAAACCCCATCTCTCTCTCTCTCTCTCCCTCTCCGGCGGCTCAAAAATGGCGTTCTCTCGATACTCGTCTCCGCCCTCCTCCTCCTCCTCCTCCTCCTCCGCAGTGGTGGCGGCAGCGGCGTTCGCTTCCAGATTGGCGGCGATCGGAGAGGGAGGAGCGGGAGAGGAAGATTTCTCGGAGGCGCTGCTGCTGAAGCCGCTGCCCGACCGCAAGGTGCTGGCCCACTTCCACTTCGAGACCGGCGCTCCCGAAACGCCCTCCTACGGCCGCCACCACCGCCTCTTCCCCAAATCCATCGCTCAGCTCGTACGCTGGCCCCCCTCTCTCGATTCCACTCGCGCCTGTCTTCGCGTGTTTTTTTTTTTTTTTTTTTTGTTCGATTTGCGGATCTGCCATTGCCCAACTTTGTGAATGTTGTCTGCGTTTGGTGGTTCGGGCCGGCAGGAGCTTGTTCTTAAGCATTCTTGATAAGGAATGCTTCTAATTTTGCAAAGAACTGATCTTGCTTGCATTCCTTATGCTCACAGTCGGTTGTCTTGAAAACTATAGTGTTTCCGTTATTTAGTTACTTTTTAAGACTCGTTAACGAGATTGAATTTTCTGGAAGAGCAATTGGAGATCTGTTGTTTTATCCAGGATCGTGGAAATTTGCTAATGGTCATTCTATTTAACCAAACCTATATAATTAAGGTATAAAGGTAGTATCTCCACCCATATTTATTCGTTTAGGAATTAAGTTACCAATTCAACGGTAGTAACTAGTAGGTGACCGAGATGTAATGACTTGTTTGGTTTTTAAATAAATTAACATGCCCATACATAAATATTATTTAGATCATGTTTAGCAGCGTCAATTAACTTTTGTTCAACTATTAATCGTTTCAACACCTAGCTCCACCAATTATTCACGGTTACTCAATCGGTGGTCGACAAGGTCAACCTTGATGGTAAATTGTGTCAACGAGTTAATTTCTAAATTACCTGAAATCAAGTTGGACGTTTACGTCTTTACCCAAAAAAAAGTTGAACGTTTACATGTTGAATTTATGATAAAAATACCTAAATAGTTTGGATTAGATTATTAGTGATGGTTAAATCTTACTACCAATCAGGTAATCAGTGATTGTCATTGACCTTCGTTATTAAGAGTTGGCCATCACAATCTCGCATCGCAGTTATCTTTCAAAACTATTCTTCTTTTCGTAAGGTTAATTAGGTAATAAATTATGCGATTAACTTGACCAACAATATTAGCTTCATGTGCTCGGCCACATGAAGCGAGGCCGCCCTCGCTGATTTCTCGCCGTCGAGTGAAAGGGAATATAACTGAACTGGGAGCCAGGCCGGCGGGGGCAATTATACTCTTAAATATCACTTCATTAGTGTCAAGGAATGCCTTTAACGGACCAGCTCCAAAACAAGCAACTAAAAACACCATGTTTCTTGAAATTAGCAGACTAGAGTGACGTAGAATACAAATTTCCTACGTGACAAATGACTATCGACATGTTTTAGAATCTTCATTTAAGAGAAGGATAAACAAGTTTGGGTAAGGGTAAATTTAAAGTGAATAGGATAAGAAAATGGTCATCATTAATTTATAAATTTGAAGATATTGTAACGCATCATTTCGGCTAGATGAATATCGCTGGCGACTCGGCCAATTTCATAGTATTTTCATGTAATTTCGTGTATCCATATGTCTATCACATACTTTTGCTGACCCTCTACAAACATTAGTCTGATCGATCAGTAATCAAACGCTAGCTATTAGTGAAACCGATAGTAGCTGACGTTACTATTCATGAAAGAACCCGATCCATGTCATTGCTCAGTAGTTCGACCCTCACCAGCCCGGTCTGAGATGGTAGACTGGCAAGTTTGAGGGCTTCATTGATCCTGAAGTTCTATTAAGCTTCATGTGGTTTATAGATTTCAGTGTTCTTCGTATAGAGTGAAATTAAAGTTGGACCCATTGAGATAAACAATTCGACAGTGCATCTGATTTTCATGGTCATATACATGTTTGTGATTCAACATTCTAACATGCAGCCGTTCAAATGGGTGTTCACTAATGTCTTTCATTGTTAACATGTTCCGAATATTGACATACGAATGATTTAGTTAATTTGGCCACCAACTTCGATGTCAATGATTTCAAAAGTTAATAACTATATGGAGATATTAATAGGGACTATAAAAAGTCATTTTAAATGTTTATTGAGTATGATACATAGAAGTGATTAATTTCATCGTGGAGTAACCGGACCTTGAAAAATATGGATATATTTATTGGGGGAAGATAGGAGCACACTTTGCTTTATAAATCAGTATTTCAATTGGTACTTGATTTGATGTACTAGATGGAAAACTAAACCAACATTATTAAATGAATAATGCTATTGCTTATAATGCAATTGACAAATAAATGAAAAGTATCAACAAGTCATAAATTTATTGTATTTGTATCAATTTAGTCCTATCATCACTTCCGCCTTGCTTGGTTGCAGTCTTTTGCCCTTAATTATTAAGGGCTTAACCCATTGTTAATATCCTTACATGAGATGCTACATTAAGCAGTGATTAGGCCATATAAGTGGTCCTTGGTTGAGCCACTTTGTCAAAAGTACCACTAGAGTTACTAAAAATAATGGAGAGTAAATTTGTCACTTGTGTACCAGTTTCTAGTAAATTTATCACAAATTTATCAGTTTGGGATTGTTTTTTTTATTTTTCGGTATTACCTTATGGATTTGCACATGGACTTGCCACATCCATCGTCATATGTTATCCATATCAGCAATTTAACAGTAAAATTTGACAAAAGAAGGGGTAAGTTTATCATGTGTGTACCAATTTGAGTTTTATAGTGATTCATAAATTAATTTAGGGTAAATAAGCCATATATGTATTATTTTGAAGTTTTTTCATGGTATTAACCCCACATATTATAAATAAATAAATAAAATCAACAACTCCTATATATATGTTAGTTGTACTAGTTATGGAACTACTCTTCATCATTGAATATACTATATCCCGAATATAAGTGCAAAAATATATTATTCCAAAGAAATAATTGTGTGAAGCGAAGACCTGGTGGTAATATATATTACACCATGAAGCAAACTATTAGAAAAAATGACCATAATACACTTTAATAACGTAAATTGTAGATAAATCATTATTGGTTTAGTAGTAAAAACAAATATAATAAAGTAAACGTTCCTTCCAAACTGGCAATTCGTCTTTTGTAGTCAATACGAAACCCTCCGCCGCCGCCGCTACACAAGCGGTTAGATAACGAACTATATATAATATATGCATTTCGTGTATTTTCAATACCTGCTCAAGAAAGTGCAACAGAGAAACGGAAATTTTCGTAAAATGTGTCCAGTTTTCTTGATTTAGAGGAAACAAATAGGGGACCGAATTTTAAAAAAGAAAATGCTTTTGAATAGTTCGGCGCTCAGTTGACTCTTTATAGAAGACTTCCCCTATTTGCAAAGCTACACAAAGCCATATAACACATCTGATAGCAAGATTTTCTGAGAAAAATTTCCCCATTCCTCCAATTTTTCATACGCTTCATCACTAAATGGAAAGATCAAGCTATAATACTCACCATCGAACCGGCGGTTCGTCACTAAGGAGATCGAGGGAATTCCTACTTGCCAGTCTAATGGAACGAGCGAGAGATTCGGAATCTCCAGATTCAATCCTCATACAAAACAACTTGTCCATCGAAGAACCATTCACTCAGTCGTTAGCCGAGTTCTGTGGGTTGGAGTTGTATGAGGCTGTCAATGTCGCGTTTGAAGCAAGAAAAGGAAGCGAGTTGGAGAAGAGGAAGCGAGTTGAAAATGATGGAAGTACGAATTTCCAAGTTCAACAAGAGGAAGCAGGTGCTCCTGGAAGCTGTGGGGATGATCAAATGGCATTTATCGATGATCAATCTAAGAGGGTCGAAGTCGAACAAGAGGAAGAGAACGCTTGTGACTGTGATGGTGATAGAATGGCGACGATTCGTGATCATGAATCAGTGGAGAGATCTCACGGACAGAGAAGAGATGACAATGTTGTCACACTTGGTAGCTTTAACTTGAGTTCAACGGAGTGGCCAGAACTAGGGAGAGATCGTGGAATGGAGGATCAAAGGGCAACACTTGAAATCAAGAATCGACGGAGAGATCACGTGGATAGAGGAGAGACGTCGATCATGCAGCAAGGCACAGAAGCATTGTTGAATGGGCTAGATTTCAATTATTTATTGGAACAAGATAAGAAGAAAAGGGAAGCCAAGAAGAAGAAGAAGGAAGCCAAGAAGAAAGGGAGGGATAGAAGAGGTCATCACGGAAGCCAGAGTGAGACAGGCCATGAACCTTTTAGAAAATATGCATTTTCTCGGAACTCTCTCGCAGAGCATGAGGATTAGTTTCTTCTTTGGGCTTTTCTTGGTTCAGGGTTATGTCAGATACTTTCCTTCATAATTGTTCTCTCTGTGAGTCTGTGCATACGGTTTTGGTAGAAACTATCGTTGCAGATTTTCATGGAATTTTCACTTTTTTGTTCATTTTGTCAAGAACCAAAACGAATTAGGATGAGTTTTCTTGTGATAGCATCGGCTGTGAGGAAAAATGCATCATTATACGTATACCCATAACAGTAGTCGTAGATTTTCCTGGAAAGATTATGGACGTGGAGATAATTCTTCCGCTCTCTTATCCTTTCCGTTATCATAAACTTTTAACTCAGTCCTTGACTAATATAGTGTAACTAAATTATTTTACATTAGTGTGCAATCAATAATCGTTTTCAGTCATAGTAGACCTAATATAAATACGACAAGTGCTCTTGATATGTATTTTCCTATATATCAATTGGTTGTATATATTATGGAACTAATCAACGCAGTTCATTATGAAATATATTGTATCTCGAATAAATTATGTCAAGTTGTATGAAGCAGAGTCAAACTCTATCTATACTTGGTAAAATGACCCTAATACATTTTAAAGCGATATCTGGTTTTGTGGTAAAAATAAATATAATAATGTAAGTGTTCCCTTCAAATTTGGCAATTCCTCTTTTGCCGTCAATATAAAGCCTACTACCGCCATTATACAGGTGGTTTCCCACCAAGGATGATCCACCATATAACAACCTCTCGCAGATCCTCCTTCCTTGACCTTCATCCTCGACCAACTATACCATTTTTGCTTCAACTCCATTACAGATGCTCCAAGATTTGAAGATAATTTTACTTTATACTTGACTTTTTCATATTTCAATTCATGATTAGGCACAATCAACAAGGAGAATCACTAACGCTCAAGTAATTATATGTTATACATCTCTTTATTGTTTGTATTTCCTTTGATTCTTGCAACTCTTCTTTTTCCAACTCTTTTCCTTATCTTTTTTGTGATCTGTTTTGGTTGACTTTTAATTAAGAATCCTTCGCAACCCGATCAAAATTGTCAACTTCACCGCTTTAGCAATCTCGTGTGGACAACGAGGTTGTCATTGACATTCAAATTCAATACAAGTGGGTGAAAAAAGGGAGGATGAAAAATTAGATGTAAGTTAGGGTGCATGCTTTTTTTTTTTTTTTTTTTTGGTGAAAAAAACAAATGGTTTAGAAGACATTTCCTAAAATGATCACTTGTATTGCTTATAAAAATGAATGAACTAAAAATATTTTTACTATCCAAGAAAATGTTTAGGCATAAATTGTTGTCGATCATAAAAAAAGAATTTATCGACTAATTATTACAAGCTATACAAGATATCATTTTTAGGAAAATATTTTTCGAATTATTCATTTTTCGTGAAACAATCAAAACCTTATATATTTTTTTCTTCAACAAATATTTGTTATTTTTCCATTTACACAAAGAAAATGTTTGTTTATTTATCGTGAATCTCTCTTGCTTATTTTTTCTTCTCATAACCCTCTTTCTAATGTGACCAAGCTCCGCCGTGTGTTTTATCAAGCGCCCTGAACCCTAACACACCTATTTTATAAGACAAACCTAGGGCTTCTATTTCATAATTCATCTTAGGCAATTTTCTGAATTGTTTTCCAAGTACCGTCATTTAATAAATCAACTATTCCGACTTGGGTCTCATAATGCAAATTTCGATCTCCTTAGTGTCCTATGGGCTTGGCCAAAAATTAATACTCTTATGTGCTTGGTTCAATTAATTGACTTCAAGTCCATTAAGTCTATTAGCCGCCGATCCAATAAACATGCAAATGTATGGGCTTATCTATTAATAGTATGTTTGTTTAGGGTTGAAATCGATCCCTAATCTTTCATGTAATTAATGACTAACTGGGTAGCCAAAAATTAGGTATCAACAATGAGATATTTTAAGAAATCATTAACATAAAAATTGTCTATTTTATGATACATTCAACTGGTATGACAATTGTAGAATAAGAATTAGTATGTATAACATAATTAAATCGATTATGTGCATATTAACAATCATGATAGATTTACATAATCTAAAACATTTCTATATTTAGTAACTATTACCCGTGGTCACTTTACTTATAAAAAAAATTATAGCAGGACCGAATATTTGTTGGAAAATCCTTAAAATTTTTATTTGAAATAGAAAATAATCATGCCTTTCCTTGGAATTCCTTGGAACAGCATTAGATGCCATGTTTCCACTATCTAGCCAGGGTATGTACTTTATTTAAGTTAATGTTAAACATTAGATTACTATTTAGTTAGCAATTCATGTAGCACAATCTATATATTTGATAAGCCAATTAAGGCTTTTAAACCAATCTAGATACCAAACACTTAAAGACCCACATGTACTCGGAGTCATAATTGGATTAGTAAACGTTTGCCTAGGGTTTGGGAATCAGATAGTTTTGGGTGTAGAATCCTCCACACCAAACCAATGGGAATTCTCATAAACTCCATAGCTAATTATTTTAGTTAATCATGTCTTGGAATTTCGCGCATTCTGGAGGCATCTCCCAATGAAATACGACTCCTCCATGATGGCATGACAAGGCTTCCTTTGATTTGTTCGCCTCTTACTAGGGTCACCTAAGCTCAGCCATTGTCTCGATTTATCGCTCACTTGCTTAGTATTTTAGAAGAGAATGCTCTATCATTCTTCTTGTGTTGAACATATGATATGATACTAATATGGGAGAAGACCCTATTTATAAATTAACCCATTTAGTTACAATCGTTGACCTCTCCTTGATAAAAACGTGAAAATTCCAGTTTTCTTTATTTACTAACTACCCTTATTTATTACAGAAATTCCCCAGAATACAAGTGTACAACAACCACAATCACCCTAAATCTATATTAAGCGAACATGTCGATGTCATAATGTAGACGCATTTAGTGTATGGTGTTAGAGTATTACTTTTCCGCTTGTTTTGCTGATAACTATCTCTAGAAAATTGTTTTCTGACTTTCCAATATTTGAATAATGAAAAACTACTAAATTTACCAAAAACATTTTTCCATGAACCCCAAAAAAAAAAAAAAAACCTTAGATCGGAGGAGACGACTTTCTCTTCTAATGAGAAGGAAATTACTTTTCTTAAATAACCAAATGAATGAAAGCTAACTATTTTCTTTTAAAATGATTTTGATGAAAAATATTTTCTTTTATAGTGAAGTTTTCAGTGAAACAAACGCAACTTTTAAGATATTAAAAGTGTGAATATTATTTTCATCCTACACCGCTGCTGTTTGTTTGAATAACATCAAGTTATTTAATTTAACATCAAGTATTTATGAGTTGGCTTAGTTTTTCAACTCATATATTAAAGCAAGTGTCAAATAAAAAAACATATGTATAAAGCACAGTGTGATCCTATCTTCCCCCATAAAATATATCCATATTTTTCATGCTCTAGCTCCGACTAACTCCATGATTTATATACCATACTCAATAAACTTTTTTAACGAGAGTGAACAACGAAAGGAGCTTCATGATAACTTCACATGAAATTGAGTCACGTGACAAAATTCACTTTAATTAATTAAGAGATGGATATATATACCTATCGTCGGTTTAAAGGATAGCCATAAAGAAGGGATAAAAAGAAATAAACCTTAGCCTTGGGATCGAAAATTAATCTATTAAAATTCCTTTATATGAGACTTCTAATAGCAAAATTAGGTTTGAACTAAGCCTCCACTCCTTTAAAACTTATCTATATCCTTTCTTGCAAACAATAACAATCAATATATTTAGTGAGATAGAGTCTAATTTTGATATATCAAAATATGTGATAAGCATGGCCAAAGAAATCTGTAATTCAATTAAGAGCAACTTGTACTAGTAATTATAGCCAGATTAGAAAACCTATGCCTATTAGGTTTAGGAATCATGTAGTATGGGTATATAATCTCCCGACCAAAGAAAGGGAATTTTTCATAAACTCCGTAGTTACATTATTTCAATTAATCATGTCTTCGAACAACTCACATTCTAGAGACAATTTCTCAACGAAACCTAGCTCCTCCACTGTAGCTCGACAACAGCAAAATCATTCCACACAGTCGGCGGCCGCACCAGGAATGGACCAGAGACGACAACAGCACAGAGAATACTTATGAGCTTTTCAATGGAAAAACCGCTCTCCAGATAGCCAAGGAGGTTCTCAATCGGGATGATGGACATAATTTTTGCTTCTTCACAACAACACCAGAGGAATATTTTGGCTTACCCGTGAAGCCAAAATCGACCAATGGAGGAGCACCATCAAAAGGAAAGGACCATAAAGTTGAGGAGAAGGGAGGAAAGTCTGTCACCCATCCACGTTGATTTGCAAATTATTTAGGAATAATTAGGTTGATAATTTGGTTTGTTTTTCTGTTTTCTTCGTGAGATTTCTTACTTTAGGGTTTTGTTAAGCACTTTTTTTGTTGGTTCTCTCTATGTATAAGTTTTTTTTTTTTTCTCATGAAATTGACTTTTATGGAATTCTCTTTTAGTTCATGAGTTGCGTCTTGGCAAGAACAAAACGAGTACGGATGGATTTTCTTGTGACAATAAGATTAGGCGATGGACATGTATGGAAGTGGTGTTACTTTTTTGTGTTCTCTTATTATTACTGTTATCTTTTATTTGGAAATTTGGATGGCCACATGTTTTTCGGGCGTTTTCTTTTCTTTTCTTTTGGGTTGGGGGGGGGGGGGCAACTTTCTTTGTTCCTTTTTCTTTTGTTGTTTTGTTTATAAGTCTAATGAAAATCTAAATATCAAAGTTTTTGTTGTTATTGTTGTTATATGTACGCATAGACAAATACATGTCGTCGTTGTCGTTATACTTTGTTCTTATTACTACTATAAATATTACTAGGTTTACTACCCCTGCGCACGATCTTCTTCTTTTTTTCCTTTTTTTTTTAATTAGAAAAGAGAGAGGAGCAAATATTTCTTCCAGTATTATAACTACATGAATCTGCATTATAACTAAAGGTTCTCTTTATTAGTAATAATGTAATTCTAACCACTAAACTTTTGTACTACAAAAAAAACTGGACTATTGTAGATTTAAAAGTTAAAAAAAGTATTGTTTGTGATCCTTTCTCGATCAAAACGAAGTCATGACAATAACATCCATGATGATTCTTGCCTATCAATTAGAATCCTCGAAAATAGGGGCAATAGTTGAACAAGCCCTTCAAAATTGAAAAGACTAGTGCTCTCTACTTAGATAGTTTAGATAAAAGAGTAATTTTTTTATTTTTTTTATAATTCCTCGATACAACTTAAACCTCCACAAGCCAATAAGTGCGATGATTTTCAAAATGTTAATTACGCATATTTTCATAAGGAAAAAAAAAAACGAGGAAAGAGTTAACCGCAGTCGCTGAACAAAGTGAAAAAAACGAGGAGCGATCTTACTCCGACGAGCTCGCCTCCGATGGAGTTCTCCCTCCCCGAATCTCGCAGCTGAAACCCCATCTCTCTCTCTCTCTCTCCCTCTCCGGTGGCTCGAAAATGGCGTTCCTCTCGATACTCGTCTCCGCCCTCCTCCTCCTCCTCCTCCTCCTCCTCTGCGGTGGCGGCGGTGGCGGCGTTCGCTTCCAGATCGGCGGTGATCGGAGAGGGAGGAGCGGGAGAGGAAGATTTCTCGGAGGCGCTGCTGCTGAAGCCGCTGCCCGACCGCAAGGTGCTGGCCCACTTCCACTTCGAGACCGGCGCTCCCGAAACGCCCTCCTACGGCCGCCACCTCCGCCTCTTCCCCAAATCCATCGCTCAGCTCGTACGCTGGCCCCCCTCTCTCGATTCCACTCGCGCCTGTCTTCGCGTGTTTTTTTGTTCGATTTGCGGATCTGCCATTGCCCAACTTTGTGAATGTTGTCTGCGTTTGGTGGTTCGGGCCGGCAGGAGCTTGTTCTTAAGCATTCTTGATAAGGAATGCTTCTAATTTTGCAAAGAACTGATCTTGCTTGCATTCATTATGCTCACAGTCGGTTGTCTTGAAAACTATAGTGTTTCCGTTATTTAGTTACTTTTTAAGACTCGTTAACGAGATTGAATTTTCTGGAAGAGCATTTGGAGATCTGTTGTTTTATCAGGATCGTGGAAATTTGCTAATGGTCATTCTATTTAACCAAACCTATATAATTAAGGTATAAAGGTAGTATGTCCACCCATATTTATTCGTTTAGGAATTAAGTTACCAATTCAACGGTAGTAGGTGACCGAGATGTAATGACTTGTTTGGTTTTTAAATAAATTAACATGCCCATACATAAATATTATTTAGATCATGTTTAGCAGCGTCAATTAACTTTTGTTCAACTATTAATCGTTTCAACACCTAGCTCCACCAATTATTCACGGTTACGCAATCGGTGGCCAACAAGGTCAACCTCGATGGTAAATTATGTCAACGAGTTAATTTCTAAATTACCTGGAAATCAAGTTGAACGTTTACGTGTTGAATTTATGATAAAAATACCTAAATAGTTTGGATTAGATTATTAGTGATGGTTAAATCTTACTACCAATCAGGTAATCAGTGATTGTCATTGACCTTCGTTATTAAGAGTTGGACATCACAATCTCGCATCGCAGTTATCTTTCAAAACTATTCTTCTTTTCGTAAGGTTAATTAGGTAATAAATTATGCGATTAACTTGACCAACTAAGGTTCTTCGTAGGGCAAGGCTATGTCGGGGCTGATGTCAATATCATATTCTTGGTAAAAACATGAATTAGTTCCCTCCAGGTTTTAAGGGGACTAATCTTCCGACAATGTACCATCGCAAGGCGGGGGCTAGTCAAGCTCGATTGGTATGATTGAATCATCCTTTGAACCGGGTAGGCACAAAGTAGGTCTCGGGCGAGAGTTATCGGCATACCTTTCGCATTCGGGTGCTTTGAGTTTTTAGGGATCTCAATGCCGGTGTAATTGGACATGTCCATGGGATTACTGCTCCTGCAAAGTGGCTTAACTTTTTCATGATCCTTTCAACCTGTCTATGGTACTTTGGCTATTTTCTGGCAAATTTACGGGTGTCATGACAGTGTTTAAGGCAACTACAGAGTTGGGCTCAGCTTGAGTGGATTTCATTTGGGGACGCGACCTCTTTTTTTCGATGCCCGCAATCGGGTACGAGCGCCTAAGGAGGCTAATGGCTAGCCTAAAATTGGTTAAGCCCGGACTCTCCCAAGTCCACCAATTCACGACTTAATGGTTCGAGTTTTTTTAACCTGTAAATCAATTTTTAAAATGGAGTCGCCACTAATCGATTTGGGGCGGGTTGATTAGAAACCCAAGCGAACTATTGGGAGAAATACTCACTCCTACGCAACTAGAGAAATTAGGATCGGGGACTTGATTACACTATGTAATCACTAATGTCCTTTCGGTACTTAATCTTGTTTAAACCTGGAGGTTTTTTGGATGTCCAGAAGGATTTTCCATGCATTTTTGGGAGGAAAAACATTTTTTTGAGTCTTTTTTTTTTTAATTTTTGGACATAAAGGGACTTTTTGGATTTTTGGTATTTTTTTTGGAAAAATACAAGCTTTTTGGCTTTTTCTGAATTTTTTTGGCTTTTTTTTTTTGGATTTTTGGCTTATTTTTTTATTTTTGATTTTTCGGAAAAATAAAATATTTTTTAATATTTTTCAAAATATTTTGGACAATAAATTATTTTTTATTTTTTTTTCTCGATTTTTAGAAAATAAAACATTTTTCAACATTTTTTAAATATTTTTCGATTTTCTAGAAATTAAAACATTTTGGATTTTTTGAAAATAAATTATTTATTTTATTATTTATTATAATATTATTTTATATTAAAATAATAATAATAAAAAAATTAAAACCAACCGGGTCGGATCCAGCGGGTTGGGTCCAACCGGGCCGGCGACCCAAACGCGAACGGCCCGCACTCGGATTTTTCGCCTTTTTCTTTTCTTTTTTTTAATTAAAACGACGCCGTGCCGGGCGTTTGGGGACGCCCGCCCGACAACCCGCTCTACGACCTAGCTCGTCGACCCACTTCCCACCGCCCGAAATTTCGCAAAACCCTACCCGACTACGAGGCCGGATCCGATTCGACGAACCGGAAAATCGCAAACCCTAGGGTTTTGCGAATCCGCAGCGCCGAAGGGGAGGGGGACCGGGGTGTTCGGCGGCGACGGCGACTACGGCGGCGACGACGAAGGCGTAACGGCGGCAGCGGCAGACGGCTACAATGAACGATGACGCTTTTTACCTTCTCTCGACGGGGACAGCGACGGCGGGGGCGGTTCGCAACGATGGCTTGGCGAGTGACAACGCGACGGCGAGACCTGAGCTTGGTCAAATCTGGCCGAAACACTCTCTCTCCTCGGGTTCGCTCGTCAAGCTCCCGAAGTCTCTTGGGGACCCCTCCAAGCTCACCACACCACGGTCGGCCTTGCACTCGAGCTCCCCCGAAGTCTCTCGGGGACCCCGAGCTCCAGTGGCCTCTCTCTCTCTCTGTCTCTATGTGTCTCTGTGCTCGCTTCTCCGGCCGACCTTGGATCTCGGCGTGCTCGTCCTCGGCCCCCCTTCTGAAGTCTCTCAGTGGGAGGTTTCGAGGATCTGCAGCTTTCGATCCTTCTCGGCCTCCCTCCTCGTCGACGGTGGCCCCGCTCTATTTATACGCGCGGGAGCAGCCGGTCGGCGAGGCTTGACCCACCGGTTGGACCGCCGTCCCATCCGCCATCATCACTTCCTCTGGTCACATCCCGTCGACGCCACTGCTCCTCTCGCTCCGCACGCGACCGCCGTCCGCTCATGCTTCTCCCCGCGTCGCGCCGCCGCGCGTGCTCTTCGGTGGCGCGAGGAAGAAGACGACGCGGAGGGGCCGGGCTTGAGGCGATGATGGGCCGAAGGTCCATGTGAGGGTTGCTTCTTTGCTTCTTTTCTGTTTTCACTTTTTTCGCTTTTCTTGTTGTTTTTTCTTTTTATTATCTATTTATCCGATAAAGGAAAAAATAAAATAAAATAAAATAAAAACCCTATTAATTAAAAAGGGAAATTTATGCGGCAACAGCTGCCCCTCTTTGAAGATGAGTTCGCAGAGGTTGCATTCAAAGACAAACTGAAGCCTAAATTTTATCCATGGATGCATAGCAGATTATATTTTATTTGGAACCTATTGTTCTATGCAGAAAAAGAGCAATATAACATTACATATACTAAGATAGATAGGAAGATACATGTAGTTACTAGGGAGTGAGTGAGATAAGGTGTGAACCCGAGTTTGGCAAGTATCAGGCGTCATCTTACACGGTGATATGAGGAGGCTGCTTTTCAGGCTCGAACCATTCTTCGGTCGCTTTGTTAAAACAACCAATGATTTGTCTAGAACCCGAACCTTTCTTCGGTCGCCTTGATGGGAAATTGCTCCTCCAGGACCCGAACCATTTTTTGATCGCCTATTGGAGTAATCGGTGGTTTGTCTCGGACCCGAACCATTCTTCGGTCGCCGTGACGGGAAAGCTTCTCCAGGACCGAACCATTCTTCGGTCACTTTGTTAAAACAATCAATGGTTTGTCTAGGACCCAAACCTTTCTTCGGTCGCCTTGACGGGAGATTGCTCCTCCAAGACCCGAACTATTCTTGGTCGCCTATTGAGTAATCAGTGGTTTTGTCTCGGACCCGAACCATTCTTCGGTCGCCGTGACGGGAAATTGCTTCTCCAAGACCCGAACCATTCTTGGTGCTTTTTGTTAAAACAATCAATGGTTTGTCTAGGACCCGAACCTTTCTTGTCGCCTTGACGGGAGATTGCTCCTCAGGGACTGAACTATTCTTCGGTCGCCTATTGGAGTAATCGGTGGTTTGTCTCGGACGAACCATTCTTCGGTCGCCGTGACGGAAATTACTTCTCCGGGACCCGAACCATTCTTCGGTCGCCTATTAAAACAATCGGTGGTTTGTCTAGGACCCGAACCATTCTTCGGTCGCATTGACGGGAGATTGCTCCTCCAGGACCCGAACCATTCTTGGTCGCCTATTGGAGTAATTAGTGGTTTGTCTCGGACCCGAACCATTCTTCGGTCGCCCGTGACGGGAAATTGCTTCTCCAGGACTCGAACCATTCTTCGGTCGCCTGTTAAAACAATCAATGGTTTGTCTAGGACCGAACCTTTCTTGATCGCCTTGACGGGAGATTGCTCCTCAGGACCCGAACCATTCTTGGCCGCCTATTGGAGTAATCGGTGGTTTGTCTCGGACTCGAACCATTCTTGGTCGCTGTTAAAACAATCAATGGTTTGTCTAGGACTGAACCTTTCTTGATCGCCTTGACGGGAGATTGCTCCTCCAAAACCCGAACCATTCTTCGGTCGCCTATTGGAGTAATCGCGTGGTTTGTCTCGGACCCGAACCATTCTTCGCCGCCGTGACGGGAAATTGCTTCTCTAGGACCCGAACCATTCTTGATCGCCTATTAAAACAATCAGTGGTTTGTCTAGGACCCGAACCTTTCTTGGTCGCCTTGACGGGAGATTGCTCCTCCAAGACCCGAACTATTCTTCGGTTGCCTATTGGAGTAATCATTGGTTTGTCTCGGACCCGAACCATTCTTCGATCGCCTATTAAAACAATCAGTGATTTGTCTAGGACCCGAACCTTTCTTCGGTCGCCTTGACGGGAGATGCACCGACCTTTTTCAAGGCATGTTTTGTGGGGGTGTCGACCTTTGTCAAAGACAACAACTGGTACCCAACTTTTCTCGGGAGGATCTGCCGACCTTCTCAGGGCATCGATTCTGGAAGATACCTGGACATTCACAAGCATATTAAAGAGTACCTGGATATTCACAAGTACTAACCTGAAGGGTATTTGGACCTTTGTAGGCATCGAAATGGGTATTTGGCTGACCATAGGCATTGAAAAGGTACTTGGATGATCACAAGTATGAATTCTTGGGGGATACTTGGTCATTCACAAGTATCGAAGGGGTACTTGATAATTGGAAATATTAAGAACATACCTTGGATATTCATGAAGGTCTCTCACCTCCTGGTAATTGGGAATATTGAGGACGTGCCTCGCATGTTCATGAAGGTCTCTCACCTCCTGGTAAATGGGAATATCGAGGGCGTGCCTCGCATGTTCATGAAGGTCTCTCACCTCCTGGTAAATGGAATATCGAGGATGTACCTGGGATATTCGTGAAGGTCTCTCACCTCCTGGTAGTGGGGAATATCGAGGACGTGCCTCGCATATTCATAAAGGTCTCTCACCTCCTGGTAACATAAACTTGAATGTGATATGAGGCTTACTTGGATTGCGGCAGGCACTTAAAGGGGTGGAACACCTGGATAGCCACAGGTGTACAAAGTACTGGAATACTTGAATGAACACAAGTATTTAATGATATAATCTGGGACCACTTAGGTTGGTCCAAGTGCTAGAAAGCATACCTGGACGGCGGTGCCAAGCAAAGCAATGGAATGCTTGAATAGCTGCTATATTATTTGGGGACAACTCGGGCAGGTTGAGTGTCATGAAAAGGAAGTACCCGGACAATAGTGGGTACTTGATGATACGGGGATATTCGGACGGTAGGTATTCAACGATAAAGGGATACTTGATCGGTCACAAGTATCAATACTTTGGGCACAACTCGAACATATCAAGTGTCAGGAAAAGGGAGTATTCGAACGGTGGCCGATACTTAAAAAACAATGGGGATACCTAGACAGCAGCAGGTATTCAACGATAAAGGGATACTTGGTCAGTCACAAGTATCAATACTCTGGGAACAACTCGAATAGGTCGAGTGTCAAGAAGAGAGTACCTGGACAGTGGTAGGTACTTTAAGACAAATGGGGATAGAGATATGCTTACCTAGCAATACCTCTAATCTCTGAGAGTATGTCTGCTATTTATACAATATGCACACATGATTGTATATGCTGTAAATTCATGAGTTCGAATGAGATTCATGCATGATAATTTTGTCAGTTTTGCATCATTCGAATTCCACTAGGGAAGATTTGAAAGACAACCTTCATTCCAAATGCAGATGTCTTGAGCATGCTAGATGAGAGACTTTCAGTCTGAAAGGACTTTCCACTCTCTCTCATGGAAAAGGCTATCCTGATCATTGATGCAGAATTTATAAGGACCACACTTCTCACTGTCATCATGTCAGCAGGGGTTTGAGTATTCTCGCAAATGGTACGACTTTACCAATGTGAGAGGTCTTTGTTGAAATTGTGATGAAGACTTGGTCAATAGCTCATCGAATGGGACCGTCGAGGTAAAGGCTCATGAACGAAGTGCCGCACGATCATCTCCAGGTTTGCAAGTCAAGAGTCCTGCGAAAAGAGATAGAATAGTCTTGCTCATACTTCTTCAAGCGATGCTTATAAACATATGAAATCCCACGTTAATTGAAGTGCCCCTAATATAAAGAGACTTTTACAATGGGATGCAATGTAGGATTGATTCATGTGTAAAAGGGTGAGAGCTGGTGATTGCCTTGGCATTTGTCACCAGTCTTTCTTCTCACTGTCAAATGGAGGTTCTATGGACCACAATAGCAACATTTTCTTGGCTGTATTTTTGACTGGAGGGCATTGGCCTTGCTTTTACCAGGCACACTGCTTTTTCCATGCCCTTATTTTTTATCCCAACTTTTCATTTATGGGCATTGACATTGCTTTTACCAGGTACACTGCTTTTTTATGCCCCCTTTTCATTCTTGTTACTTGAGAGCCGATCTTGGCAAGCTTAATCAAGCACGTTATTAGACTCTTGAGTCTTCATCTTCAACCGGCGCTTAGGCTATAATAACTTCTGCTTTGTCTTGATGTGAGGGTAAAATTACAGACTCACTTGGGTTGTACAATGAATACAAGTGCATAAAGAAAGAATTGCTCTTCATGACTCTAGGGCACTTAAATTAACGCGAGTGTTCATATGCAATAAAGACACTCGAAGATTGATGCAAGTGCAAGCAAAAAATTTTTATCCCCTTTCTCGCCTTGTGATGCTTGACTTGTTTTCAACTTGCCCCAAAGTGTGGGGTGGTTCTTTGACGGGGATATGAGAGAAGTTTCACCAGTGTATGGGGCTTAATGGGGTGAGCAATAAAATGCCTCTCTTTGTTTTGGTTATCGTACCATTCGCGAGAGAACTCTTTACCCGTAGTCATGGAATCTACACACTCATCTCACAAGTGTATAGATGGGGGGGCGTGTGTGTAGGATATAGCTTTGTCTGTCATTATTCTAACCCGCCTCATCCAAAGCATGCCCAATCAATCTTGTATTCTTCACTTAGCTATCTATTCTAATAACTCGTGGAATTGAGTGACTTAGGCAGACGAAATCATCATGCATAATTCATCCGGAAATGACATGCAACATTTTGAATATGATGGAGTTTGAACTTTTCAAAACAAGTGAATGGTTTTGACTGAAAAAAGACCCTATTGACAACTTTAGGAGTTAACATTATGGTGTTTCCAAATATGTTAAATTTTGAACATCAAAAGGGTTATTCGCAAATGGGTGTCGATAGTCATCCCTATTGATTAGGGATATGACACATGAAGGATCAGCCAAGGATTGGGAATTTGATCGGGCATCTTTGCTTTTGCCCATGTAGAAGGAGATGTACAAGTAGATCAATTAGTCGCCAAAATCAAATGTGAGTTGAGGCACGAAGGTTTTGTCATTTGCTTTGGCGATTACTCGGGACGTCATTTCGTTTAGGAGAGTTTGTGCCTCTCATTGATTTGTTATCCTTGCTTTTGACGGTTAGGTGCTCACGGCAACAATCAAGAGGGAATGTGTTAGTCATGAACTATTTCAAGAGTCGAATAACTGGAATCGATACAACTTTACCCTTCACTGGTTTGCAGATGATTGGGTGAACCTAAAGTGAGAAGGGGGACACGAAGTCCTATGTCCCTTGTTTCGTTAGGTTCAATTATTCTTTGAATTGGCTCCTGGATGACATGTCTTTTTACACGAAGCCAGGTGAATTTGATGTGGGTCATTTCCATGTACTAGCTTGGCCAATATTGATTTGCCAAACCTAACCATCAAGTTTGGCTCTTGAATCCCGATGCTTTCTCGCCAATAGGGGAATATGTCAAAAGTGAATTCAAAGAGGGAGTATTGGAAACAATACCAAATTACTCCTCTCCAAAGTCTGTATTTGCGACTCCTAGGGATATTTGAATATCGATGAAAGCCTTTTGTCTCGGCACAATTTGACATTTCTTTCGATTGGCCTTCCTCACTCATGGCCATGTATGCATGATTGATGGTTGTCGATTTATCTTCAACGCCTTCTTTTTGTGGAATTTTTCTTCTGTCTTTGACTATGGCAGCATTGAGCAAAGTCATGTGCCTGAAGCTTCTATGGAATCTGAGATAAAAAATCTCAAGCTTTCTGATGGCAATTACTCCTTGGAAGAATATGCGTCTAGAGTGAAGCTTCTAGATTCCAAAGTCATTGTCTAGGGTGTGGGGCTATAGATCGTCTTGACCGTCCTGGATTTTCTCCCGTTGACAAGAATCACTTTAAAGGAAGAGAAGGAACTTCTTCCTTATGTTTCGGGCTCGTCAAAGTTGAAACGTAACATCTAGCTGTTTGGGTGAGTCGTGCGACAAAATAGTCATTTGGCTTAAGATGGAGGCTGCGGGGAGTGAGGCATGTCATGGATGCTTCGATTCAACTGTATGCCTGTACCTATTACGTCCTATCTTTCGTTTCCTGTAAATAGAAGAGAAAGGTCATTATTTCCAAAATTATATTCAGAGAATAAGACTCACCCTTTTGAAATGGGATGCTTCTTTTTGTTTGCCCTTGTTTTCTTGGCAAGGTGTCTTCGGTGGCAAGTTCACATGATGTGCTTGCTTCAAATGCCCCTTGTTACACTAAGTCAAAGAAGGTGGGTATGATCTTCTGAGACATGAAGTGAGTGAGTTAGAAAGACAAACATGATTTAATAATCTTGTTTTGACAAAAGCTTTTGCTAATAAAACATTTTGTTTTCAAAGTATATATCTTTGGGGGAAGAAAGCATGAGGAAGCCCGGCCCTCAAGGTATTCTTCTTGGATGATAATTTTTCATGGTTGGATAGCATCATAGGCGAGGTTTGGAGTATTGTCTCATGCTCTCAAAACAAAATATTAGAATTGTACATTAGAGTACTTGAATGGAAAATACAACAATAGCACACTAGACAAGATGAGAAACATGAAATTATAAAAACAAGTAAAACTCATGAAAACCCCGTGTAAAGGAGCGCTTTGATAGTGCTGGTCTTGAAGCTAAGCGTCTTTGAATTCCTCGCCTTCGTAGACTCGAGTATTCGCATGCGATGACTATCTCGTTGAAGTTACGGAAGTGTAACCCATGCAGCCAACATCGCGCTTGCAGGACAAAACTTCTATGAATGCTTCATTAACTCCTCTTCAGCCGGTTGAGGGTGGGTTTGCATCATGAAAGCCCTCCACCTCCTCGCGTATGCTTGGAAATCTTCCATTGGTTTTCTTGTGAAGTGAGCCAAGCTCTCACAAGCGAGTTCAATTCCGATCTAGCTTTGGTGCGATGCAAGAATGTGGAAGTCAGCTCATTCCAATCCTTTAGGAGATAAATGTTCTTTGTGATAAACCATTGCAATGCACCCGTAGAGTTTCTTGGAATGCCTGAGTTGTGAACGACATTGGGCCATAGTACCGACTCATTTCCGCATGGAGATACTGCAAGTGGGGCACGGGACAAGCCGTGCCGTTTTACTTGCGGAGATTGGGTATCCACATTTCTATGGGGCTCATGATCCTACGAGGGCAAGACGGGCTTGATGTATCTTGGTTAGGCCAATGGTTTTCCCTTTGCATATCATTTGTAGTGGTGAATTTTTCTATTTCGGGGAAGCTGGACTCTATCGAGATTACCCCATTGCTTTCTTCCGGGTCAAAATTACAGAAGGAGGATGAGGCATTACAAGCTATCCTCATGGTCAGGTGACGAGCTTAGTACTTCGTTAGGATCGTAGCGGATAAAGACGTATGCTTCCTCTTCTGACGGGCCTTCATCCCCGGATAAGAGTAAGAAACAGTTATACGATGAATCGTCAGTTTCATTGTCGAAATAATTGGAAGTCCTTAGGATTGTATTCTAGGGCCGGGAAGTCTTCAAAGCTGTATTCTTGGGAATGCTCGAAGCTTTGGTGCGGTGGCTCGTCGACGAGATCTTTGCATTGATTTGCTTAGGCTTTCTTTTCTTGGCTTACGGTCCGGACCTTTTGAGTAAGGCCCTTCGTTTTGCCAGCTCGATTCTATCAAAGGAAGTGAGAGACATTGGAGTTTCACTATCTAATTCACTTCCCAAGTTGATAGGGTTGGTATTCTTTGGACCCTAGCTCTTGGAGTAAGCTTGGGAGTTGTCTGTCATACCGGTCTTAAACAGGCTCTGTGTCTTTGATCTCGTACAAAGGCTCCTTGCTTTTCCTAGTGAGAAATTTTCCAGTAATGAGATGTTGCTCAGCTACCCATTTATCATGCAAGGCTTCATTGACATGCTCTTCTCCTATCCCAGCGACTAACGGCTCCTCGTGCTTCGCAATCATCAGTTCTTCGTAGGGCAAGGCTATGTCAGGGCTGATGTCAATATCATATTCTTGGTAAAAAACATGAATTAGTTCCCTCCAGGTTTTAAGAGGACTAATCTTCATGACAATGTACCATCGCAAGGCAGGGCTAGTCAAGCTCGATTGGTACTATTGAATCATCCTTTGAACCAGGTAGGCCTGCAAGTAGGTCTCTGGGCGAGAGGTATCAGCATACCTTTCGCATTCAGGTGCTTTGAGTTTTTTAGGGATCTCAATGCCGATGTAATTGGACATGTCCATGGGATTCTGCTCCTGCAGCTGGCTTAACTTTTTCATGATCCTTTCAAACTATCTATGGCATTGGCTATTTTCTGGCAAATTTACGGGTGTCATGACAGTGTTTAAGGCAACTACAGAGTTGGGCTCAGCTTGAGTGGATTTCATTTGTCTCGAGAGTTGTTGAAAGACAATGGACATATGTCCCATGCCGTCTTCAATGTTAATGAGACGATTTTGTACATCATTCTATTCGGGTCCTATTGCATGAGGCCATTCATGGGCGATTGGTGGCCGGCGATTCATAATTACCCTGCTCGTTGTGAAAATAATGAATGAGCACGAAAGTAAACAAAGATTGACCTATGGCAATGGTCTAACTGCTTTTTATTTATCAAAAAAGGATTTTATAGACATGCAGACTTCGACATCTAAAACTTGAAATTGAAATGAGAATGAAATACTAGATATTAAACAAAAGTCCTAAACAATGGGATAGAACTTTCACACTATTTACACTAAGGGGCACATGATTGCTAATTTATATGCGACTTGGGAGTCTTGCTTGCGCGGATGCTTGCTTTCTTGGACCGGCTCGAGGTGTGCATCCGGTCCATTCCCAAATCCCTCTCCATGAGCTCCGCTTGCTCGTGTCTGGCTGCTCTCGTTGATTGAGTGAGGGACTGATGGCTTCCATTTTTTCGAGATGCGATGGTTGTGGATGTAGGACATGGAGGCGTGGTGGGCTTTTTCTTCTCCCTCAAGCCCTTCAGGTATCACAATCTTTTTGCGATGGCAGC